>NC_028646.1:30458915-30477198 GCF_001406875.1 Solanum pennellii
CCCCCCCCCCCCCCCCAAACCAAATCATTCTTAGTATCTTCAAATAAAGTGTCCATGAAAATTTTTTCCATATCCTATTTAATTAGTTGTTGCAGAAGCACACATGTTTTTCCTAATACTGTGTAACTTTTATTCCATGATTGAGGTGTGCTATTTTCAGTTAGTGACATGAAGGTGCAGTATTAATTAGCAATGGGCCTTATCCATTTGGTATTAGGTTGGGAAACTGGCTTCTGGTTGATTGGTTTATAGCATAGAACTTTTCATATATCTGGTTAAACTTTGCCTCGTGATATAATGGGATTTGTTTCCGGTTAGATTTACTATCGTAACGTTAGCTTCTTTTTCCATCTGACAGATTATATGTTTACCTTTCTTTTTTTCTGGTGGGTTAGAATAGGCTGCTTGTAAATAATCTGCATTGATTTACATTGGCAATTTTGGGTTCTTATGTATGACACCAAGTGTTCCCTTTCTTTCTTTATTCGTTAGAAGGGATCTATTGTTCTTTGCTATGGCAAATTCCAAGGGACCGTCTAGCATGAGAAATATGATGTACAATGGAAAGAGCTCTTTACTGCCTCCTAAAAGTCCATTTCCTAGCATATCTCCTTCATATGTAGATTTTGTCCCTAGTTCTGCTTTCACCCGAAAGGACAATTCAAAATCCAGAGATGGTTTCACACCATCAGCGTACGTCTTCTGAAAGCTGTCTTATAGAGGAGGAACCATTTTGGTTAGATGATCTTCTTAACGAGCCGGAAACTCCTGTACGCAGAGGTGGCCATCGACGTTCATCTAGTGACTCCTTTACATGTTTTGATGCTTCTAACATTGCAAACTTAGATTACATAGCTCAAGATGATAACAAATTCAGAAATTTAACTCATGTCCCTTCCTGGGGATCCCAAGACTTTGATTATTACCAAAATGCTCGGCATGCAACATTTCATGTTGATCAAAATTCCTCAAACCGACCAAAAAGTAGGGCAAGGGATGAATCTCCAAATGCAGTACCACATCCACGTGGCCTTTCCCCTTTTAGAGAAAATGTGAAGACTCACAGCTTGGGACCATCATGTCCTCCACAAGAAGGAGAGAGGCCGAAATCTGCAAGAAGTGACCAGCAAGATTTAGTTGAATCTGTCCCTCCTGATCCAAAGGGATCTGGTGAAAGAAAGGACACTTCTCACAGCAAGAGTTCTGCACCTGAAACTGACACGAAACGTGCAAAGTAGTAAGTGTAACTAGCTCAGAAACCCTAAAGGAAATAGTTGTAAAGTACTTTGTATAGTTTCTGTATATTGAAATTTGCAAGAAATCATAGTTCCTGTAGCAGCAGTAATTCAGAGAATTCTTAGTTTCTGTTTATGGTATGGTTCTTTGTTTCTGCTTTCATGAGTTGTCTATCATTCTGCTTTGTTTTCATTGCATGCCATACTATGACTGGATGTTTCGGTTAGTTGGAGGATTATAACTAGGATAGCTGAGATCCATAAATGGGATTCTAACTTTCATCAAGAACTAATCTTTTAGCATTTTTTATTTTTTTTGGAAATCGATTTTTCAGCATGTTGTTTTCTTCTGAATCTCTTAATAAGTGCAGTGATAATAAGTCTTGTGATTCTGAGTCTGTACCTTCTAAAACTTTGAAGATATTATACACTGAACAGGATTCGGCCTACAGCCAAAGTAGTAGGGTAGTCTATGCTCTTTGAATTTTTTTAAGGGATGCCTATGGTGTTCCAGTCTTATCAATCCATAGATATTGAGGAAAATAGGTGGATTTAACATTTAACAACAAATTCGTTTATTTTTATACGCGAGCGCGCACACAGACACACATATATATTTCAGGAACATTTCTTCATCCCTCCACCTAAACTTACTTGACTATGTTCTTTTTCTTTCCTCCTGAAGTTCCAGGACCCTTTTCCTAAAAGTAATATTCCCTATCTTCATCAATTCAATTTAATGCAAAGATATTAAGTTATTATTTTTGACAAAGATAAGTATATTAAATGTGCAGCACTGCACATTGTCCAGATGTCATTTAACATATTATGAAGTTTCCTAAAGAGAAGGTGCCATGTAATGCAGACATTTTGCCCAGCGGTCACGAGTTCGGAAGCTTCAATACATATCTTAACTGGAAAGAAATGTACAAGTTCTGCAGGCATGTGAAGCTTTAAGTAATATATTCTGACAAATCAATGGATGATAGATGTTGTATTTTGTTAGAAATGCTGATCTGATAATTTATTCAAGGCTGAAGGTTGTGAAGTGTCTGCGGAGCTTGAATTCCTTAACTAGCAGAATCTTATTCTCAGCATGGAGAATAAAGCCCTAAAGCAGCGGTTAGAAAATTTAGCTCAAGAACAACTGATAAAGTATTGTAAGCTTCTTTGCTATCTGTTATACTTTACTGTTGTACCTGTTATTTCCAGTGCTTGGACTTGTGTTATAAAGTAGATTGACATATATAATGAGTCGTAACGTAAATAATCAAAAATTAGGGTTGACTTAGGTTCATATGAGCTGGGAAAGTGGGTTTTGTTTTCCTAAAACTGAATGCACATTGGAGGAATGGGGATACCTTGTGGTAATTCCAGAAACCACTATTTTTTTGTGGATAACTGATGTCCTGGAATTCTACAACTCCAATGAATTTATGATTTTCTTATAGCTTATTTAGAGCGCTGTATATGCAGTGGCATGCTTTATTCTTACTGTCTATCACTTTTTTTTAAAAAAAACCACAAACATTTGCTTATTATAAAGGTTGTTTTAACTCTGGAAAATAATGTTGGAAATAATAACTAATAAAAAAAAACAGAAGAGTTATTGGAGTTCATTCAACCCAAACTATTGTTTTTCTGGGAGATGACCAAAGTTGTTATCTGTTATTCCAATTGATGACAGAACTAGGTCAAAGTTGAGGAACCCAAAAAAAAAAATCCACTGCAAAATAATAATTGGTTTTTAGATTCTATTTTGAGGTTTGGGGGGGGTTCCCTCTTTGTGCTTTAGGCCTCCAACATTAGAACATTTACCTTTGGAAGAAAGTAAGCAACAAAAAGAAAAGTGGCTACCGTCCTGTTATAACTAATGAATAATGGGGTTAGATATAATTTAATAGATTACTGTTGGATCTCTGCTTAAAGGACATCGCAAAATCTACCTTTACTAAATGCATTTGAGTAATTAAACTTATAAATTTTTGAGAGGCTAACTTTTCCTTGATCATGGCTGAAGAACTTTCGTAGTTTAAGTATGTACAGTTCAAATAGGAAAAAACTTTTGTTTTTTGGGATAGTGGTTGAGTAAAAAAGTAGCAACGTTTTTATTTTGGTGAAAGCTACTACTGATAATGTAGTAGGAAGTTCATTTTATTATCTTCTTGGGGAACTGAAGCGTGTGAATATTGTGCGTAGTGGAGCATGAAGTCCTAGAAAAAGAAAGAGGAAGACTACGAGCATTATATCAGCAACAGAAATGCCACAGTCGCAGCAATCATCTTCTAGCCATCGGCGCACCAGCAGTAGGGATCTTGATCAACAATTTGCAGACCTGTGTTTGAAACAGAAAGAGGGGATGTGAGTGTAGGTAGGAGGTAATTTTATTGTGCATGACATGATCAGAAAAAACTCTTGTCAACGACTTTGTTAGTGATATTTTTATGTGCGCCTGGTGGTCAATGCTTGGGAATAACATTTGGTGGCAGTTGACTCACCTGAGGTGATAAATCCGTCTGTTGTAAAATTTCTCAGCCATTTGTTCCATCATTTTTACCTTGTTGGGGTAGATTTTCATGAACATTGAATTGTAAGCATCATATGTACCTTATTATTTCCTTTCTTCTTTTATGCTATGAAAGCATTCTGTTTTTCCTCTTGTTAATGGTACACGCCAAAACCAAAATAAACAAGAAATTCAAGTTTGAAGTAATTATTAGAGCCATATTAGATCTTCTGGATGGGGAAAGTGAATTCTCTGGTAGGATATATCAACAATTAGATGAGTAGACACTTCTGTATAAATATAATTACATTATAAATGGTCCAGTCTTAAGTCAATATCAATTATGGCATATCTAATAATTTACTTTCATAGCCATTTTGCATCTTATGAATAGACCATCTGTAAATATGCTAATGATTTAAGGTACTCCAAACTCTTCTTTCATAAAATTTTCAAATCAACCATTCTACAAAACATAGAGAGCATATGTTAACTGGGAGACTATGCTTTTTTTTCCCCTTAAACTGAAGATTCCCCATATAAACCATATCTAAATATCTGACATAAAAGAAGACGAAAAATTAACATCCCACCCACATTTAAGAGGATAAATATCAAATTGTAATCATACTCTTTAAAAATAAACTACTTATAACATATTATTATCATCTTATAGCACATAAATTAATAATATATTAATTAAAAAAATATTTAAAAATAAACTATTTATAGCATATTATTATCAAGTTATAGCATATTAACTAATAATATATTAATAAAATTTTTTATTATTATTTAATTAATAATTATTATGTTTAAATAATCAATATCATTTATTCACTTACCTTTTATCAACAAAACCTTTTAAATTTTTATTGATTAATCAATTACCTTTTGAAGTATAAATAATAAATTATTAAATATTAATCAATTACCTTTTAATGTTTTTAATATAAATAATAAATTATTATTATTTATATAGTTACCTTTTAAAAAATAAAATCTAAAAATTAGGGATTTGATTTTAATTAATTTCATATTATATGGTTACCCAATAACTACCCACCCCCATATCAACCAATATACTTTTATCTTTCCCCAATATACTCAACCTCTCCCCTATTTACATGCTTCTCTTTCTACCATATTAATTTTGCACATCTTTTTTCACGTTTCTCTCTCTATTAATTAATTGAAGACAGCACATGTTTCTCTCTCTATTAATTAATTGAAGACAGCACATGTTTCTCTCTCTATTAATTAATTAAAGATAAAAACCTGATCAAGCTTTAAACTTATTTTCCAAAATCAGATTATGATTAAAATCCTTATTTAACTACATCTCTATCAATCTTTCTCAAAATGAGATTTTTTATTTTTCGACCATCAAATTCGCAATATTGCATGATTTTCAGAAAATATCGTGTTGTATAGATCATCAAACAGGTTTATTTCTTAAAGTTTTTATTTTTTCTCTGATTCTTTTGTCAAATTATTTAATTTTTACATGTTGTTGCTTGATTTTAGGAAAAATTTACATTGTATAGATAATGCAGGTTTCTTCAAGTTTTATATTTGTTTATGTCAAATTCTTTAATATTTATTTGTCTATAAATTTTTAGGATCTAGGTTGTTGAATACAATGTATAAACCAAATACCCTAAGGAGATTCACAAGAGGTACAAACTATACCGGTAACTTCATGGTTGAAATACTATCTTTTGATCTTATGTATAACTCAAATTCAATCGCAAATTTCAGGCTATACCGCTGTGATGGAACTAGAGAAGAAGTTGAATGATGAACTAGTAAGGTCTAGTCCTTCTAAAAGGAAAGTAGTGTCAACGGTGAAAGCAATCGAAAAAAAATGTTACAAGAGGAGGAAAGTAAAATATTATGTTCCTGACATGATTGGAGAACCGGTTGTTAATGAAGAACAAGACGAAGTGAGTGAAGAATCACATAGTTCATCAGTTTCTTCTTCTTGTTCTCTTCTTGGTGTGTGAAACAAAGAGATGATTTTGACTTGTCACAAAAATCCAGCAGTAGAGATCTTGTAACACTCATGTCTACATGTTGTATAAAATATATTTAACTATATATAGCATAATATATTAACTGTTGTATTTAATGGTAGTATGCTTAAATGTATATTTGCACTTTATTAAATGTGTATGATTTTTGTATAAATTTAGATTGCAATATGCAAAAATATATGAACATTGTATGAAAAATGTATAAATATTGTATAAATTATGAATGTCATATTGAACTTTGATATATGTAACAGAAACAAATGGTATATATATGAACATTGTATGAATACTATATGAACATTTTATGAATGGCAGTAAAGTTCAATGTATATATATAATGTATAAACATTGAATGAATTATGAATCCCATATTGAACTTTGATATATGTAACAGAAAAAAATGGTACATATATGAACATTGTATGAATATTGTATGAACATTGTATGAATCTATATGAACATTTTATGAATGACAGTATTGTTCAATATATTTTTATAATGTATAAACATTGTATGAATTATGAATGTCATATTGAACTTTGACATATGTAACAGAAACAAATGATATATATATATGACAATTTTTTACGAAACCAAACTTTATATATGTCAATGATAACAACTGCACTCAATAAAATAAAACGTGTTTCTAACATTCAAAACAACATAATAACAAATGTAACATTACGAAATCATTGTTTTTGTACAGGATAATTTGAACATGTCTTTCTATTGTGTCCAACTTGACGGCATCTATTGCAAGTCATTTTTGTCCTTTTGAATTTCACGTCATCAAACCCCTTCCATCATTCAAGTTTTGGTATACCCGTTGTACAAAATTGATACAAAACACATATTCTAATTTCATTAGAAACATATACTGTAATTTTGAAAAAAAAATAAATAGACTTTCATACACAAATGATACACGTTTCGTATAATCTTCATACACTATTAAAAAAAATTTAGACTTTAACGTTACACAAATTTATAATCAGTTCATATAATTCATACACAGTTAATATATCATTCACTAACCTATACAGTACTCAAATTAAACAAACACGATACATTTTCAATACAAATAAATATAAAAACATATATTATAATTTAAATAGAAACATATATTGTACGTCAAAATTTATCAGGTTACTAGAAAAAAAAGAAAGTGAAATATGCAACTATGAAAATATTCTTGAATTTTTAGAAAAAATTACTTATACGTTGAAAGCAATCTGAAAATAATCGTCAAATTTTGGAAAGGAGACTACTTGTAACGTTGATCCAAATATGTTTGAAAATGACAATATGAAAGTATTCTGAAAATCCAAAAATATTTGTTATTATCTGGTTGAGTTTTTTAAGGAATTAATTCAAAAAATTATATTATTTTAACTAACTAGAGATATTTAAGGCAATGATGATAATTTGAAAATGTTTAATTTACCTAAAAATGTGCTAATCATATATTTAACTTTAATTAAACTCCCGTAAAAGTGCAACTATTCATATTAAAAAACGTGCTACCTGCATTAAATGTAGCAATTTATAAAGAAACAAAAGTAATGCTAATAATTTATCTACCTTTAATTTAACTCAATAAAAAGTTAAACTCTTCAAATTCTCAGGCGTGCAACATTGAATAAATGTAGTAATTATGACTGACAAAAGCCACTTAATTTATATTGTCATAAATTCTTAATCATTAAATTAATTACTCATTATCACTTCAATTTTTAATAACAACTCTTTTAATAAATTATAGTTAACAATATAATTACTAATAAAATGTCATAGAGTGAGATATTAAATGCTACAAAATGAAATTGAAACTCTAATGTCATAACTTGATAATAATACTACATATAATGCTATATACAAAATTTACTCAAAGAAGAAACTGTGACTTTGCTTCAACATGGTAGTGAATAGGATAGTGTACCTAAATTCAACAATTCTGCTTGATGGTGTGACATTAAAAGTGGGTTCAAATTTGGATATGATTCTTGATGAAATAAGGAAGATACTTGGGATTTATGCTTCTATGGATATGAACAAAATTAAATAGTTCGTGAAGAAAAATTACTCCAATCAAGATATACAACGCTAGGAATTTGAAATGGTGTGGTTGGATTTGAAAAGTAAGAGTTCCTTCACAGATGTATAACAGTAAAGTAGCAAAATTGTGACGAAACTTCTCAAATTTGAATTCTATCAATAGTTATATGCAATGGGTAGAATGTGTTGAACTCACTGAAACTCTTATATCGATAGATAGAAAGCACCCCACATAATGTAATGGTAACTGATAAAAATGATATAATAGATGACAGATTTCACAACGAGGTTAAAAAAAACAGTTATATATAAAAAGGAGATACTCCAGGATGTTGTAAATCACATTGATATCAAGGAGAAATTTTAGTTCAAATTTAAGCATTCAAGTTCAACGAGGTAATATAAGAACTTCAACTTACGGTAACAATTTTTTCTAGTGTGTTGGTATCTGTTTCAGAATAGTTTTGTTGCTATGTTTGTTGTCACAAAACATAAATTTCAAATATTTTATATTTGATATTCCAATATATAATACATGTTATAAAGTATATAACATGTAATACTTGGTATTAAGGTGGTGAAGAAGATAATCAAAAAGCTTGTAGTTTATATATATTATATACAATCAAGTAAATTATGTCCAAAATATACTTTATACATTCAAATAGTTTATACTGAAATATATTGTTATGTTGCATTTTTAGAGAATTATATAATATATAGACTTTGTATTGAGAACTACTCCACTTTTGTTGTCAAAAGTGTGGTGTTGTAAGCTCCATGTTAAGAATTTGCTTCTGGATTCTGATGTTAGTAGTCTTTTTTGCTTCAACGGAGGAAACTTTGTATCCAAATACAACTTGTAAGTAACACCTTTTGGTGTGTGTATATATATATATATATATATATATATATATATCATGTCATACCATTTGAATTAGCTTTAACAAATACAATAAGTTTGATTTCGAAATCTGGAGTTGATCTAGTTTTTGATGGTTCAAGTCTAAAGAGTACAATTTTATTTCATCTCAATAAAATTTTTTGCAGGTGACGAATATTCTTGTAAATAGGAAGAATTCAAGGTAAAACCTCCAAATAGCAATCTCAAGAAGTATTTTATACAACTGTTAAATTTCGGTATTCTGGATTTTACTGATCTGTGATATAATTTTCTATAATATGTTGTAATTGTTGGGAAAATGCGGACTAAAATAAATTATATATGGTCAAAATATTAAAAATAAAATGGAAAAATAATGACACCAAGAATTTTATGTGAAAATCCTTCTAAATAAGGGAAAAATTATGGGCCAAGATGAGCAACTGATTTCACTATAGTAAGAAATTTTTACGTACAATATTCAAAATGATTACTACACACTCAAAAGGAATAACATTCTTTTGATTTTCCACCTTATTAAAAATATTGTCCACACTATATTTTTCTTCACAGACTATTTTCTTGTATAGTCTATGCAAATCTAACAGCTCTCTTTATTTTTCTTTCTCCGTGAATGGTGTATTTTACAAATAAGCTAATGATCTCCTTTTATAGAAGAAATTTGCAACTGCAAATTTCACCACCATTCACAATATGTCAAAGTTGTGCCATCGAAAGTTTTAATTGTTGTGTTTCTCAACATTTGTTGTTATTGCAAATTTGCAACCTTGTCGACCATTAAATTGCATGCTACAATTGTTGAAGTCAATAATGGAATAATGGGGCTGGACCCCACAAATGTCCCCCTCCAATCCCTAGAAGGAGGTATCTTCATCTTTTTTAGAGAGAGCTCATACCTACAAGTTATTTGCATAACTCGAACTTATCTTTCGATATCGTCTTGGTCAACGTACTTGCCGGATTTTCACTTGTGTGGATATTTTTGACGTGAAATAATTCACTCTCCACTTTCTCACGAATCCAATGATATCTGAAGCCGATATGTTTTATTTTTGCATGGTATATGGAGTTCTTACTAAGTCTATTGCACTCTGGTTGTCACAATAGACAATATACTCCATCTAATTCAACCCAAAACTCTTGAAAAAATCTCTTGAGCCATATCATCTCCTTGTCGGCTTTAGTAGCCGCGATATACTCAGCTTTAATTATAGATAGTGCAACACACTTCTGCAACTTCTACCGCCATGATATAACTCCCCTTGAAAAAATAAGCAAATATCCAGTAGTGGATTTCCTGTTATCAATGTCACCTTCCATAACATCATCTGTATAACCCTTAAGGTTGGATATATGCGCCAAAACACTAACATTCATCTGAGCTTCCTCTAAGATACCTGGTATCCACTTCACAACTTTCCAGTGCTCTTTCCTTGGATTGTCGAGAAATCTGCTGACAACACCAATTGTGTGAGCAATATCAGGTCTGTGCATAACATTGCCTTACATTAGACTTTTGACGACGGAGGAATATGTGCCTTTATCCATGCTCTCTTTTTCCTCCCTAGATGTAGGGCACATCTTCTTGCTCAACTTCATATAACCAGCAAGAGGTGTACTAACAGACTTAGCATTCTTCATATTGAAGTGCTCCAGTACACGTTCAATGTACTTTTTATGTGAAAAATAATTTTTTCTTTCATCTCTGAGAAGAATTCTTATGCCCAAAATTGTCTTCGCATGACCTAAGTCTTTCATAGAAAAAGACTTGCAAAACTCTTTTTTTCAGCTCGTCAATCTTGGAAGTATTCTTGCCACAATTAACATACCATCCACATACAACAAAAGGATGATAAAATCATCACTAAAATTTTTATGTACAAATACACAATGATCTGATGAAGTCTTCTTATAGCCTTGCTCCCTCGTAACAGATTCAAATTTCTTGTATCATTGTCTAGGAGCTTGTTTTAGTCCATAGAGACTCTTTTTGAGTTTGCACACAAAAATTTCTTTAACTTCTACTTTGAAGCCCTCAAGTTATTCCATGTAAATTTTTTCTTCTAGGTCACTGTGAAAGAAAATTGTCTTCACATCCATCTGCTTATTCTCTAAATTAATACTAGCAGCCAAACCTAGAACTGTACGAATCGAGGATATTTTTATGATATGAAAAAGTATTTCATCAAAGTCAATACCCTTCCTTTGACCAAATCCCTTAACAACCAATCTAACTTTGTACCTGGGCTTTAAGTTGTGTTCTTTAACTTTAACTTTGAACATCCACTTGTTCTTCAAATCTTTCATGCCCTTGGGCAATTTTACCAACTCATAAGTGTGGTCCTCTTGTATAGACTTCATGTCATCTTCCGTGAATTCAATCCCTTGATCCTTGTTCTTATCTTTCGGACTACTCATAACATTCATGTTCTTCACCGTCACTGAGTAACACATACTCATTGGGTGAATAATGATGGGAAGGAACCCGTTGTCTTGTGGGCCTCCTGAGTGGAATATTTGATTCGTGCACAACTTCACGAGCAAGAGGGTCATCAATAACAATATCATTGTTTATTATCAACATCAACATGTTGATTTGATACATGATTCTGGGCATCACCATGATTATCAATCCCAACAACATCATGCACACTTGTGTGAGGAACTTCATCATGATGAACTATACTATTAAAACTTGAAGATTCTAGCTTCTCCGTTTTTTCAATATCTTCAATTGTTTGATTCTCCATAAAAATAATATCACGACTTCTCACGAGTTTCTTCTCAATTGGATCATATAGCCTATAACCAAATTCATCAAGGCCATATCCAATGAAGATGCATTGCCTTGTCTTGGCATCAAACTTTGACCTCTCATCTTTCGACACATGTACAAAAGTTTTGCAACTAAATACTCTCAAATGGTCGTAGGAAACATCCTTCTGGTACCAAACACTATTTGGTACATCACTTTGCAAAGCAACATCGGGAGATAAATGAATAACATGTGCATCAGTCAATAAAGCCTCATCCCAAAATGACTTCGACAATTTTACTTAAGAAAACAAACGTCTAACTCTTTCCATCAAGGTCCTATTCATCCTCTCAGTCAAACCAGTAAGTCAAGGAGTCTTAGAAGGAGTTTTGTGGTGTCTAATACTATAATACATCAAAAATATAATGACCTATGCTAGAGCCAAACGTGAAGCCTAGTAGCCCAATGAAGTTTAATCATGAGGTTTTAAATAAATTTCTGGAGACATTCTGAATTAAACTAGGATCAAAAGGGAAAAGGCAAGAACCTATAAGTCTGGGATCTAGCTCTTGTGAAAAAAGTAAAGAGAAACCATAGCTACCCCCAAGACCGTTCGGTGACGGGCAGTAGCTTCGCCCATGAGCCTTGGCGATGTGCCAAAAGGCTCTTCTCGCCTAGTCGACAACCTCCTCACTAGCCCTAGATACTGTAGTAAAGAGTGAAGTGGGTTGAGTGTCGCCCAATGGGTTGGCGATTCACCCACTGCCCCTCTCATCGTCTAGTGATATGCCCCACTAGGGAGCTACTGTTAAATTGGGTGAAATAAGGAGAGTTAGGCGAGTCACCTAAGTGATTTGGAGAGTCAAGGGGTGTCAAAGGGCGGTCTTGATGTACCGTGGTTTCACGGTATTTTTAATGCTTTTTCCTTAAGTTTAGTGTGTCCAAAAGCCTTTTTGTACTAATTTTTATGTAAGTTTCTCTTTATTTGCAGGAAATCTATTTAAAAGATGAATCCGGAGGTTTTTCAGCGAGAAATACAGAAAAGTACCACCTACGGAGCTTGTGTCGGTTCGTCGTGCCTGTGACGGTCCGTAGGTGGCATCGTAGTGCAGCTGCTGAAGGAAGATGGGGAAGTCTGACCAAGTGTGGGGTTATGGAGTGCGTGACGGACCGTCGTAGCCATGACGGTCCGTCCTACTGGTTTGTCATGAAGATCAGAGAAGTAGTCCCAGTACCCAAATTCCAAGAGTTCAAGTGTTTTGGAACAAAGACCCTCGACGGACCGTTGTTCCTGTGACGATCCGTCATACCTGCCGTCGAGGGTAATGAAGAGAGCAGCAGAAGAAATTGCACAAGTATGGGACGACGGAGTCCATGACGGTCCATCGTGATCACAACGATCCGTCGCGAGGTCCGTCGATCCAGCCGCGTTTTGATAGATTTCCAGCAAATAGAGTCCTTATTTAATTAGCTTTTTATTTTTTATAAATAGTTCAAAAAGCCTCGTTTTTGAGGTTAGACCCTTGATTATTTTTAGACTCTTTGTTAGACTCTTGATTTTGAGCTTATTTTGTGGATTAGACTTGAGGATTATTGTTACACTTATGGAGAATCTTTATTCTTCAATTAATTTAAGTAATTGATTGTTGGTGATTTTTGGTGATTAATCAAGTGAACTTTCGGATTTTACTCTTTCTCATTGAAGTAAGTGCATGAATTCTTATATCATATATTTGAATATTGTGATTATGACTATGGGTAACTAAACTCCATAACTAGGGTTGTGGGAACCATAGGCGAATAATGAGGTAAAACCTAACTAAAATAACAATTCTAGAATAGTGTCTTGCATGTATTGATAATTCTTTCGCTTAGAAGTTTTTTTAACGGATGGCCAACGTTAGAAGTCGCCTTAATGCTACTTGCCGGACCAAGGAGGTAGATAATAGGAAAAGAATTATCAACATAGATTTAGTGTATACTATCTAATAGGCTAGTATTGATTGGTACGAGGTAATAACTTAGTCAAATATCGAATACGATGCTTAATATGAGGTAAAGATAAGGGTTAGTATAGCAACACACGTAACCGGACCAAGGTGCGGAGTGAAATTTTCTAGATGCCGGAGCAAGGATTTAGAAATACATAACTTATCACTTTGCATGCAAGATACTAGGAAAGAATTGTTATAGTTAGAATTATCAAGTTATGAACCTGTGGGGAACACGTAAACCCTAGTTACTTTTATGAATTTATTAAACTCCAACATTTGAAGCTGTTAGTTGTCTCCTTTAATTTCGCAAGTTATTTTCATTCATTTAGAAATAGAAAACCCCCCTTTTTATCATTTTTTCTTTCCAAGGAAGTAATTGACTGAACAATAGTAATAATCGATTGAAGTTAAGTCTAAACTATTTTCCTCGTGGGAACGATCCCAACCTCATTAGTTGGGTTATTTACTTGACGCGACCGCTTTACTTCTTATTTGAGAAGTAAGTTTGAGCGTATGAAATTTTGGCGCCGTTGCCGGGGAAAGTAGCTTTTAGATTAACTTAAACTTATTACTATGGTTTAGTTGATATTTTCTTGATTTTATTTTGTTTTATTGTTTTTGATTCTTGCAGAACCATCTTCCTTGTATGCCCAATAGACGGAGAGGAAGAGAACCCTTGTTTCCCTACGATCATGAATTAGAGCGTACACTATGCAACATGAATCGAAACTTGAGAATTAATGATGATGATCCAAACCAGAACATCCCAGCTCCAGTTGATGTTCATGGTCAGTTGTTACCCGATGCTCCGGGTGAACACTAACAGAGGGGACAAAATCCCGCTCCACGGCCCCAACAATACTACAAAGGATATGACAATATAGCAGACTCCGACGGGCCACTTGTCTTGCCCCCTCTACCACCAGGCCACACCTTCGTGGTAACTAGTAGCCTGATGCAAATGCTCACTGCCAGAGGTTTGTTTTCAGGGCTACCTTCTGAGGATCCACATGCCCATATAGCTCAGGTTAGGCCAGTGTGTAAAAGTTGTGTAGGGAGGCCTGACTTGGACTTAGATGTAATAGGGCTAAGAGTGTTTCCTCTCTCACTGACGGGAGAGGCTGCTATATGGTTCACTGAGCTCCCTTACAACTCAATTTTCACTTGGAACCAACTAAGAGACGTTTTCTTATCACGCTACTACCCGGTCTCCAAGAAACTAAACCACAAAGATAGAGTGAACAACTTTGTGGCACTACCAGGAGAGTCACTTAGTAGTTCTTGGGATAGATTCACCTCGCTTTTGAGAAGCGCCCCAAATCACCGCATAGATGATGAGTCACTGAAGGAATACTTCTATCAGGGACAGGATGATAATAATAAAGCGGTGTTGGACACTATAGCAGGTGGATCTTATGGGGAGTGTCCTTATGCTGAGATTGCTGAAAAATTAGACAAAATCTCTCGGATTAATAAAGGTTGGAGTACTAGGAAGTCAGATACCGGGAGAAATACCTTCGCAGTGCAGTCCACTCACAACCCAGCCACAGATGACATTCGTGAAGAAATGTCTCAGATGAGAACTGAGCTTGGGTTGGTATTAAAACATATCACTGGGGGTGCAGAAAAGATAAATGCAGTTAACTACTTGTCTAAACCACCACCACCAATTGATGAATGCTATTATGCGGAGGATTCCTATGCGGTAAACGAGCAGACGGGGGATTTCCGACCAAGTGACCAAGGCTCAAATCAGGAGAATTGGCGCCAAGGTCAAGGGAACCAAGGTCGGATCTATGGTAACTATAACCGTGAGGGTCATTATGTCCGAGATGGAAGCTACAACCGCGACAACAACTTCAACAGGCGTAACTATGGTAATAGAAATGATAGGAATGGGCCCTATGTTCCTCCTCAAAATCGTGAAGTTACTCCTGGGATGGTGGGGAGGTAGTATGGCGCGAGTTGAGGATATGTTGCATAAAATGATGAGGAGGTTCGATGCTAATGATGAGCACAATAAAAAGTTGAGGAATGATTTAGCGGGTATTGGGCAAAAAGTCGATACACATGCAATATCGATTAAGCAACTTGAGTTACAATTGGCTTAATTATCTGCGACTGTGAACACACGGAAACCGGGCACTCTTCCTAGCAACACTGTCCAAAATCCTAATAATGATGGACATTGTATGGCAATTACTACTCGCGGTGGTAAGCAAACCATTGACCCACCTATGCCGTCTAATGAGAAAAAAGGTGACAAAAGATACTGATAAAGTGGTAGATGTCAATGGTGAAGTAGAGGATAACACTGTAAAAGATGCTGAAGTGCCTAAAAAGGTAACTCCCATGCCTAGGCCACCACCCCCATTTCCTCAAAGATTAGTGAAAAAGACCGAGGATGGTAAATATCGGCGTTTTATAACAATGTTGAAGCAACTTTCTATCAATGTCCCTTTGGTAGAAGCTGTAGAACAAATGTCTGGTTACGCCAAGTTTATGAAAGATCTGGTTACAAAGAAAAGATCGATCACTTTTGAGGATTATGATAGAATGTAGCATTGTAATGCTATTGCTACAAGATCTCTGGTACAAAAGAAGGAAGATCCGGGTGCATTTTGCGAAAGCATTATGTGATCTGGGGGCAAGTATAAATCTCATGCCCCTCTCGATTTACAAGAAGTTGGGTTTGGGTGATCCAAAGCCCATTGCGATGCGGCTACTGATGGCTGATCGAACAGTAAAAAGGCCTATAGGGATACTTCACGATGTGCTAGTAAAAGTGGATTCGTTCATATTTCCGACAGATTTTGTTATTCTTGATTGTGAAGTCGATTTTGAAGTGCCCATTATTCTTGGGAGGCCATTCCTTGCTACGGGAAGAGCCTTAGTAGATATGGAAAAGGGGCAGATGAAATTTCGGTTGAACAATGATGAAGTGACCTTTAACATTTGTAGGTCCATGAGGCAAAGTGGTGAGCTCCTATCGGTATCTGCTATATTTTACAACATTGATGAGACATCTGAGACACAAATAGAAGAACGTCTAGGTGTAGAAGCATTAGTGGTAGTGATAATGAATTTTGATAGCGATTGCATGTAAGAGTACGAGTCATTAGTCGTGGCTCTTAATCGAGGTGATGTTCGGTTTAAACCGAAGAAATATGAGTTAGATATGAAGAATCGCGAGTTCCCACCCGCGAAACCATCTATAGAAGAGGCTCCAAAGTTAGAACTAAAAGCTCTCCCACCTCATCTCAAGTGTGAATCCTTAGGAAATGGTGACACTTTGCCGGTAATCATTGCATCAGAACTGAATGAACAACAAGTTGAGAGTTTGGTGAAAGTGCTAAAAAGGTTCAAAAGAGCTATTGGGTGGACTATTGCGGACATTATTGGGATCCATCCTGGTATTTGCTCTCATAAAATCCAACTCATGCCTGATCATAAGCCAAGTATTGAGCACCAGAGACGCTTAAATCCACCTATGCAAGAGGTCATGAAGAAGGAAATCATTAAGTGGTTGGATGCCGGAGTAATCTATCCGATCGCCGATAGTAGATGGGTATGCCCTGTTCAGTGTGTACCTAAGAAAGGGGGAATGACTGTGGTCCCCAATAAAAAAATGAACTTGTTCTAATAAGACCGGTTACTGGATGGAGGGTGTGTATGGATTACCGCAAATTAAATGCATGGACTGAAAAAGACCACTTTCCTATGCCCTTCATGGATCAGATGTTGGATAGACTTGCCGGAAAAGGGTGGTACTGTTTTCTTAATGGATATTCGGGGTATAATCAAATTTCTATTGCACCAGAAGATCAAGAGAAAACCACTTTTACTTGTCCATATGAAACCTTTGCGTTCAAAAGAATGTCATTTGGGTTGTGCAATGCACCCGCCACATTTCAGAGATGTATGATGTCGATATTTTCCGACATGGTGGAAGATACTATAGAAGTTTTTATGGATGATTTTTCTGTGGTTGGTGATTCTTTCGAGCGGTGTTTGAACAATTTATCTGAGGTCCTTGAGAGATGTGAAGACTGCAATTTAGTACTAAATTGGGAAAAATGTCATTTCATGGTGAAAGAAGGTATTGTTTTGGGTCATCGCATTTCAGAAAAGGGCATAGAGGTTGATCGAGCTAAAGTCGAGGTAATAGAGAGACTTCCCCCCACCGATCTCTGTGAAAGGTGTGAGAAGCTTTCTTGGGCATGCAGGTTTTTACCGAAGATTCATCAAAGACTTTTCAAATATTGCACATCCATTGTGCAAAGTGCTGGAAAAAGATTGTAAATTTTGTTTTGATGAATCCTGTCTTAAAGCATTCGGCCAGCTAAAAGAAAAATTGGTGTCTGCACCTATCATTATTTCTCCGGATTGGAACAGTCCATTTGAGGTTATGTGTAATGCTAGTGGTGTTGTTCTTGGTGTAGTATTGGGATAAAGAAAGAACAAAATCCTTAACCCCATTTACCATGCTAGTAAAGCCCTAAATGAAGCTCAGAAGAACTACACAGTGACTGAGCAAAAACTCCTTGCAGTAGTCTTTGCTTTTGAAAAATTTCTCTCCTATTTGCTAGGTGCTAGAGTTATAGTTCATACTGACCACTCAACATTGAGATATTTGATGGCAAAGAAGGATGCGAAACCTAGGTTGATTCGTTGGGTATTACTGCTACAAGAATTTGACTTTTAAGTGATGGATAGAAAAGGAATTGAAAATCAAGTTGCTGATCATTTGTCCCGTCTAGAGGATGAAGCTATGAGAGAGTTAGGGGGTAAGACT
>NC_028646.1:30478048-30482599 GCF_001406875.1 Solanum pennellii
GGGTTATTGGAGAAATATGGGGTTCGCCATAATGTGGCCACTCCTTACCACCCTCAAACTAGTGGTCAAGTTGAAGTGTCGAATCGGGAGATCAAACAGATATTATAAAAAACAGTGAACGCTAGTAGAACGGATTGGTCAAGGAGGCTTGATGATGCTCTTTGGTCCTACCGGACAGCGTGAAAGAATGTCCCCAAACGAACTTGTATATGGGAAATCTTGTCATATTCCGGTTGAGTTAGAGCATAAAGCCATGTGGGCTATGAAGAAGTTGAAAATGGATTGGAGCGAAGCTGCAGAACAACGGTTAACTGGGTTGAATGAACTCGATGAATTTCGCCTGAAAGCTTATGAAAGCTCAGCCCTCTACAAAGAAAAGATGAAAAAGTACCATGACCAAAAAATTGAAAAACGAGAGTTTATGGTCGGGAATTTGGTGCTTTTATTCAATTCTAGGTTGCGCTTGTTTCCGGGCCAGCTCAAGGTGAATGGACAACGCATAAAAATCTATTTCGGGCATGTTGAATCGGCGAATGAAGTGATCGAGGCATACCATCTTGTTGAAGTCTGAGTAATCAAGTGTCCTCAGTCGTGCCACGACGTTAAATCAGGCGCTTGTTGGGAGGCAACCCAATACTTATAGTTTTTCTTTCTAGTAATGGTAGCATATTCTACTAATGGGTTTTAAATTTGCAGGTACATCACCAGGAAATTCTGCAGAAAATCACTCTGCAGCAGTCACTGACGGACACGACGATGGACCGTCACTCATGCAACGGACCGTCACATGAATCCGTCGTGCCAGGTACGTCTTTTTGTTATTTTCAATACTAGGGCACACGCGACGGAACCAACGACGGACCGTCACAACTGTGATGGACCATCGTTGGGGACTCGTCGCGTCATTAATGAAGCGTACCCGACCCGACCCGGCTGGGTTTTTTTAAAAAAACTCAACATTTAAAAACCCCACCCCTTCATTTCACCCCATTCCTTCCCTCTTTCTCCCATTTCCCTCCCTTTTCAACTTCCAAAGATCATAACCCTCTCTCTTACAACCGATCATTTTCCCCAAATTCCCCAATTTCTAAAATTCACTATCTACTAGTAGAAATCTGCCGCTGTGGTTCTCTACTTATCACCAAGTACCTTCCTCGCTTGTTTTCTCATATTCTCAGGTATGTGTCTCTAATTTCTACCCATTTACTTTGCATTTTTGTTTATCAATTAGTACTAGCCTAGTTCTTATTGATGGGTTCATTCTTTAATACAAATTCTTTCTGACCTAGGTTGAGAATCTTAAAAATTGCCTTGTTAAAACTCTAGAAATAGGTGCTTTAGCATTGCTAGTTTAACTAGGTATTTGGGTTAGAAAAATGTAGGTTAAAACACTAACAATTCTATTTGGCTCATAGGGGATGAATGGGGCATCCCCAGTTCTGTCACTGAGTTACAGAACGAGACCCCAATGACGGACCGTCGTACCCACGACGGATTGTCATTGGGTCCGTTCCAACAGCCCTAACACCCCACTGTCCAATCTTTGCCAAGTGTCCACCAACGGACCTATGCGATGGACCATCGTTCCCACGACGGTCCGTCCTGCACAACCGATCTGGTTGTCAGAGACCCTGTTCCTAAGGGTCTCTCACTTTTCTCTAAGTGTCCACCAACGGCCACATGGACGGACGGTCCGTCCTGCACAACCGTTCTGGTTGTCAGAGACCCTATTCCTAAGGGTCTCTCACTTTTTCTAAGTGTCCTCCAACGGATATATGCGACGGACCGTCATTCCCACGACGGTCCGTCCTTGCACAACCATTCTGGTCGTCAGAGACCCTGTTCCTAAGGGTCTCTCACTTTTTCTAAGTGTCCTCCAACGGACATCTACGACGGACCGTCATACCCACGACAGTCCGTCCTGCATAACCGTTATGACGGTCAGAGACCCCTCTCTTAAGGGTCTCCATACTTTTTCCAAGTGTCCTCTTACGGACAACTACGACGGACCGTCATACCCTCGACGGTCCGTCCTACATAACCGTTACGACGGTTGGAGACCCCTCTCCTAAGGGTCTCCATATTTTTTTTCAAGTGTCCTCTGACGGAAACCTACGATGGACCATCGTAGCCATGACGGTTCGTCCTGCATATACCGTCATACTTGTCAGAGACTTTCCTTTAGGGTTCTACATATAAACATAGTCCAAGTAAGACACGACGGGCCCATGACGGTCCATCGTACTCACGACGAGCCATCACCTGGTCCGTCGTATTTCACTGTTACTAAAGAAATGTCATTACATCTTAACTCTTTTATTTATTTTGTGTGGTTTTGCTTGTCTTGTTTTCTCCTTATAGTACTAATATTGATTCTTTACAGGTACTATCTATTATGGCACCAAAACAAGATAGAGTCTACGCATGCGGGCGATCGAAGTCTGTCGCCCTGTCTGCCCGCCTGGTCATTGGCTCTGATGATGAGCGTGACCCCGAGTACGTGCCCCCAGGAACTTCCACCCCATCCCGAGCTGCACGTGCTGCCAGAGCCACACCCAAAAAGGTGGCGTCCGGCGTAGTCACTGCCTCCCAGTCTGATGAGGAGCGCCCACTGACCGGCACACCTTCTGGGTCAGCTACTAATGAAGAAGGAGCATCTAGCTCCTTAGGAGTTTCGTGGTCGGAGGAAGCCTCCGGATCTGCTGAGGTCCCTGCACCCGCCACTGCCTCGTCTGATGAGGCTAACAGTTCGGAATCCACACCCGGTTCACGAACTCGTGCTCTCACCCCGGTTACCGACCAGACCAACCGGTGGTGTGTTGACGGGCAGTATCAAGTCTATTCCGACGCAAAGTTCATGAATGACAAAGGAGTCATGACACGGGCACTTACATTGGAGCAGTGGGTCCTTACGGGAAGTCTCCCGACTATGCCAGAGATCCACAATCTCTTCACCAGACATCGAAAGGATTCGACTGCGCGTTCGTTGGGACGTTATAGTGAAGAGTTGGTCAGAGAGTTTTACGCATCTTACGTGGCTACTCTTAGATCACAGATTGATAGGCGGGCTACCCCCGTCAAACAGGCCCTACTGGAGCAGGTCCGAGTACGTCGCATTCAGATTGATATCTCCCTACCTGCCATCCGCCGGTATCTATACGGCGAGAATGTTGATGCCAACCGGACCCCTCTCACCGCCGAGTTTGACTACCGGTGGCAGATTGTCAAAATTGCCAATTTCTGCGTGAGCCATCGCTGAGAGAGACCACCAAGCGCGGGATGGCCCTGCACTTGTCCGTTGATGGAGAGGGTGCTGACTAGGTGACCGAGCCGAAGGGAGCCATCAAGAAGGCTAACCTGACCTTTACGGCAAAGTTTTTGTGGTTGATTGTCCGCCACTGCCTTTCCCCCACGGCCGTTGATAATATAGTCACATGGGATCGTGTAGTACTGATGGCGGCGATGATAGCCGGGTTTGAGGTGGATTTTGCTTGGCTTCTACAGGCAGTCATGCACGAGAGGGCTTTTAAGGTCACAACTACTTACCCTTTTCCGTACATGATATTTACTCTATGCAGGTCCGCAGGTGTGCCTATATGGCATGTTGATCAGCTCAAGACCCCGCTGGGCACTGTTGATATCGGCCTCATCAGGGATGAGGCCAATGAGTTGGCTCCACGCAGAGGGCCAGAGTTGCCTCCACTTGGTGATAATCTGGCTGATACGGTAGCACAAGCCCGCACGGCTACGCAGGTGGCTTCCACTGACACTACCCCGGTCGAGTCTATCTCGGGTAGTAGCACTGCCCCGAGCTTCTCTCGCTCAGCCCCTTTCCCCGCTCTGGTCACGCTTCCTAGGGTCTAGAAATTAGAGGCACAAATGGCTACACTTCTGCATCACATCCAACCTTGGATGCAGAGATCTATTGCTGATGCAGAAGAGCGCTTGGAGCGGAGAATGGTCCAGCACACAGAGCGGAAGATCGCTGAGGTTCATCAGTGCTTGGACGCTTTTGAGTTGCGGGTGCTAGCCCGTCCAGCCCCTCAGGTGGATGTGTCGACCCTTCAGGCTATGGTCGACAGTCTTCGCGCAGACATTGGTATGATCTTAGAGGCTAGGGTGCCTGAGTCTGAGGCCCCTTCTGCAGAGCCTGCTGAAGACACAGTGATGGCGACCCTATTCGCCACTTTAGAGATTCCACCACCTCCCCCTCGAGAGCATGTCAAGAGGCGTAGGGGTCGAGAGGAGGATGAAGCTCGAGCACGGAAGAATGAGCGCCGTGAGATTGAGGCTGCGAGGAGAGACTCGCTTGCTGATGAGGAGGCGCGTCAGATGAGAGCAGTAGAGTTAGCTGCTGGGGCGTCTAGCTCTAGAAATATGAAGATAGCGGGAGGCACTGCTGATAGTGCTGTTGATGTTGAGGACACTACTGAGGGTGTCCAGATTACAGAGGTAGTGGGTTCCGGGAAACCGGACCTACCGGCTTGCTGATCGTCGGCGCTTTGCGCCCCAGGTTTGCTTCACCTACCACTCTTGTATTTAAATTTTTTT
>NC_028646.1:30482701-30498050 GCF_001406875.1 Solanum pennellii
TCAAGTGAGTGTGAGGAAGATTTGAATAGTCCACTATTTGAACTGAGCTAGAACTTGCCTGGTTAGTCCTGCTAAAATCAAGTTGTAATAGACAATTAGGAAAAGATCATAGGCCCTTGTTCAATATAGCCCATTTTTAGCCTAAATTAAAGAAAACCAAAGGAAATTAATCCTTCTTTGATCCAAATGATTTGAGCTTAAACTAGACCTTTCTTTTTCACCCCAACTGATCTTTTCTGAGAATAATGTGTTGGCCCTAGTCCCTCCTTGGACATGTGCACCTCAGCTTATGCCAAAAGCATAAGTTGAGGGTGGCTAATGCAGAAAACAACCCTTTTTATAGCCCTGACCCGACTTTGGCTATTGTGTACTTTGACTCATGGCAAAGCCATGAGTTGAGGGTGGCTATTATGAGAAATGCTCTGGAAAGTGGGGTTGAAAGAACAAAGAGAGAGAAAGAATAAAAGCAAAGTGACTCAAGAATCAGTTGAAAGAAAAATAAAAAAAAAAGAAAAAGAAAAATACAAGAAATACAAGCAAGAAAAGAAGAGAGTCACTTACACAAATGAAGAAAGAAGGGAAAATAGCAAGGTGAAAGAATATGAGAAACTGGGCGAGATAAAATGATAAAAAGTGGTATGTTTAGCCGATATGTCAAGGAGGACAAAAAGTCACTAAAGTATACCTATATATACCATACCTGACCCTGAGCCTATGTTACGAGCTAAGAAAGTCCTATCATGATCCTAAGAGTTGTATAGAACTTAAAGCAGTGAAAATAAGGGCAAGCTTATGGCAATACGTATGAATGAGTGTGAATTTGTTCTAAGAGTGAGTGTTGAAAAGTAATCCTTATACTCAAACTGAAATCATTGTGTGAAAAATGAGGATTTGGTTTTGAAGTGAGGACACTATTTGCAATACCAGAAATATTAGCACCTCGGTGAGAAATTAGAGAGGATAGGTGTTAGTGCATGGTGAGTCTGTGTCATGGTCTGATTCCACATAATTCAAGCCTAATAGTGATAACATGCATAAATATGATGAGATTTATCGGGATTGATAGACAAATGATTGCGAAGGATAAAACATGGATACTATTGTACAAAGATTTTGTATTGAGTCATAGTGCGTCACTGAGGACAAACAACGAATTTAAGATGAGGGTGTTGATGTACCGTGGTTTCACGGTATTTTTAATGCTTACTTAATTTTAGTGGGTCCAAAAGCCTTTTTGTACTAATATTTATGTAAGTTTCTTTTTATTTGCAGGAAATCTGTCTAAAAGATGAAAGTGGAGGTTTTTGAGCGAGAAATACAGAAAAGTACCACATACGGAGCTTGTGACGGTTCGTCGTGCCCGTGACGGTCCGTAGGTAGCATTGTAGTGCAGCTGCTGAAGGAAGATGGGGAAGTCTGACCAAGTGTGGGGTTACGGAGTGCGTAACGGACCGTCGTAGCCATGACGGTCCGTCCTGCTGGTTCGTCATGAAGATCAGAGATGTAGTCCCAGTACCCAAATTCCAAGAGTTCAAGTGTTTTGGAACGGAGACCCTCGACGGACCGTTGTTCCTGTGACTATCCGTCTGCCGTCGAGGGTAGTGAAGAGAGCAGCAGAAGAAATTGCACAAGTATGGGACGACGGAGTCCATGACGGTCCGTTGTGACCACGACGATCCGTCGCGAGGTCCGTCGATCCAGCCGCGTTTTGACAGATTTCCAGCAAATAGAGTCCTTATTTAATTAGGTTTTTATTTTTTATAAATAGTTCAAAAAACCTCGTTTTTGAGGTTAGACCCTTGATTATTTTTAGATTCTTTGTTAGACTCTTGATTTTTGAGCTTCTTTTGTGGATTAGACTTGAGGATTATTGTTACACTTTTGGAGAATCTTTGTTCTTCAATTAATTTAATTGATTGTTAGTGATTTTTGGTGATTAATCAAGTGAACTTTCGGATTTTACACTTTCTCATTGAAGTAAGTGCATGAATTCTTATATCATATATTTGAATATTGTGATTATGACTATGGGTAACTAAACTCCATAACTAGGGTTGTGGGAACCATAGGCGAATAATGAGGTAAAACCTAACTAAAATAACAATTCTAGAATAGTGTCTTGCATGTATTGATAATTCTTTCGCTTAGAAGTCTTTTTAATGGATGGCCAACGTTAGAACTCGCCTTAATGCTACTTGCCGGACCAAGGAGGTAGATAATAGGAAAAGAATTATCAACATAGATTTAGTGTATACTATCTAATAGGCTAGTATTGATTGGTACGAGGTAATAACTTAGTCAAATATCGAATACGATCTTAATATGAGGTAAAGATAAGGGTTAGTATAGCAACACACGTAGCCGGACCAAGGTGCGGAGTGAAATTTTCTAGATGCCGGACCAAGGATTTATAAATACATAACTTATCACTTTGCATGCAAGATACTAGGAAAGAATTGTTATAGTTAGAATTATCAAGTTATGAACCTGTGGGGAACACGTAAACCCTAGTTACTTTTATTAATTGATTAAACTCCAACATTTGAAGCTGTTAGTTGTCTCCTTTAATTTCGCTAGTTATTTTCATTCACTTAGAAATAGAAAACCCCCCCCTTTTTTTTTTTTTATCATTTTTGCTTTCCAAGGAAGTAATTGACTGAACAATAGTAATAATAGAATAAATTTAAGTCTAAATATTTTCCTCGTGGGAACGATCCCAACCTCATTAGTTGGGTTATTTACTTGACACGACCGCTTTTCTTCTTATTTGAGAAGTAAGTTTGAGCGTATCAGGTCTACAACGTGACTAAGGTATGTTTTTATGTTTTAAGTTGGGTTTTTTAGTTTCTCTCCTTCCGAACCCGGGGATGGGCCGTTGTTCTTTAGGTAATCTTTCCAAAAGTGAAACCCATACTTTTCTACTCTTTTCCTATTAAGTATGAATGCTTTATAAGGTCAAGTTCCTTCAATTTAGCTACTCCCAATTTAAAAGAAAGAAAAACCAACTACCTTGAAATGATTCTCTCTCTAAGAACACCATTGAAGAAGAATATTAGGGTTCGATTAGGGCACCAAGATCTCGACTTTTCTCCATCAATTCTCAAGGAATTGATTAAGTTACGGAAGCTCTTCACTCTTGGGATCTTTTTCCCAAGAGGCTCTCTCAAAAATTGGATTTCAAAGTCCCCCAATTTCTAGGTTTTCAATCAAATTTGTGGGTCTCTTTCTAAAATTGTTTCTATTAATCTATAATGATTAATTATGATTATATATGAAGGTTTATGGATGAATCAAAGTAATTTTTATGAATTTTCTTAATAAATTCCCTTAATATCCATGAATCTCCCTTCTTTCTCAAATATAAATCGTAGTATACTTTGATTAATCAATGAAGGATGAAAATCTAGTATGTTTCTATGAAATTCCTTATTGTAATATGATGCTATCCTATATGATGTATGAACATCATGAAAATAGGGTTAAATCTTGAAGAAAGCCTTAAAGGATATGAATGAAGGCTTTCAATTTGATTATAGTCTGATATTGAATTGTTGATCCACATATGGTGAGGTGTTTATTTGATTTATGAATTGTGGTGTTGAGTCATGTTCCTCTCCCATACAACCTTAATTATGATTGAGTATGTTATGCTATGATATGAACCTGTGTTTTATGCTATAATATGAATACGAATGTTATGATATGATTTGTAGTGTTGGTATGTTGAATGAAATGCATTTCTCCTAAACACTATATGAATATGATACGAAAGAACATTCTCATATGTTCTTGGTTCTTTCAGTGAATGGTAATTCTCATCTTTGGAACCTTTGAGCTATACAATATATGAGTGGTTGAGTTCTTAAGACATTCTTTATGAACTAATACATAATTAAAAGCATAACTATACTTTAAAAGAAAATTGTGCTTAGCACCGATTGGATATTATTATGAGATGGGTTCCTTCACGTTAGGAGTTGGGTTCCACTATAGTGTTTCATGGGATGGAAGTCCACACAATATGAGTATACAGTTTCTAAAAGCAATCTCCATATCCCATAACTATGTGCCCACATAGGTCTTAGCTAGTGGATCCACATGTCTAGTTTCATCTTCAAGTGAAACACCTCTTTCTGGTGTGGGGGTAGAACACAGGATTCTATGTAGCTCACATGATCTATTTTGATTATTGATAATCTCCCTATGTTTTAAGAATATGAAATAATATATGAATATGACTTATGATTAAAGAATATGAACTCTAACTAGGGTTTTTTTGAGAGGTACTACTTAGTGCAGGTAAGGTTATGGGACATTACCTATACATTGCACAAGTGGGTTCTTTAAGGAGTTCTTGTGTGAGTCTTTTATATATGATGACTTATGAATATTTTTAAGATTATTTTCACTTATGATGATGTTTGTTATGTATGTTATTACACTTGTTACTTCTTCATGGTTTTACTTAGTATATATGGGGTATGAGAGTTATGTGTACATTGCACAAGTGAACTTGAAAAGGGGTCATGAGTGGTGTCTTTATGGTATGATGTTAATTGAATGCATGCATGTATATTAAATGGATGGTTTCCATGAATGACTTTCCTTATAATTCAAGTAATGTACATGACTATTTACTTATTTATGACTATTGATTATAATGAGGTCTAAATATGTAATGCATGACTAAGGGAGCTTCACATGGGTGCTTAGTATGGTTGGTATTATGGGATGCCAACCACACATTGCACAAGTGTTCCTTAGAGGTTCCTAAGGTAATGATTTTACTGTGAAATGAGCATGAATGTGATACTTGTGTTGTAAAATGTAAATTCATATTAGTTACTATACGTTACACAAGTTTTTCTGAAGGGTTACTTATGTGATGATTACTTAACATTGAGATAATCTTGGTATTTGACTTGTATTACTTTATGATTGGAGGCTACGTATTGTGGAGATTGGGATATGTGTCATCCTGATGTTCGAGACTATGCTTGTTATTATAATGATATCTCTCATGTTATAGTAAGTTGCCTTATTGGTTGTATTCTCCAATTATTTCAAAGATGATGTTCAAAATAACATAAAGCATGATTTCAAATTATATGTCCCTTTTAAAGAATGTTTTAAATGTTTTTATGCATGGCTTCCATACTTAGTACGTTTTCGTGCTAACCCCTTCTTTCTACATTTTCTATAAGTGTAGGATTTGGAGATATTGGATTCAATCCTCGTGGCTAGGTTCATAAGAGATCAAGAAGAAAAAGATTGGTGAGTTCTCATTGTTTTCGAGGGTTCAACCTTATCTCCTTTTATTGTCTTTAATTATGTTTTTGGACTTTGTAAGGGCCGTGTCATATCTAGGGGGTGCTCTCGGGGCATGACAAATACCTTGATACTTGCAGTATTCATCAAATGATCAATATTCACTACCATTATCAGTACAAATATATTTCAGTTTCTTTCCTGTTTCTCTTTCAACTGTAACCTGAAACTACTTGAAGACACCAAACACTTGGTCTTTAGTCTTCAAGACATTGACCGAAATTTTTCTCGAGCAGTCGTCAATAAAAGTGACAAAGTAGAGTGCACCCACCCAAGGTCTTTGTCTTAGGAATTTTAATCCTTTCTGCCTTAATAATTCATATGTATTAAAGGTGAGAAAATTTTATTATGTTCACATATGTGGAAATGAATCAACATTTTATACATAACCGTATGCTAATTCAACATTTGTTGGAGGCTTGATAACGAGTAATTTGATGATTTTAAAATTGTATATACTCTAACTAATACACAATGTGACATTAGAAATAAATATGGTGTTGAATTAAACGACATGAAGGCATGTGAGACAAAAGAAAAAACACTGGAGATATTAAAAGGTAAAATTAGAGATTTGTATGGAGAGTTGCCTAGTTATTTGTACATGGTGAAGTATATAAATTTTGGCTGGTCCGTTACATGATTGAAAAAAAATTAGACGAAGAAAATTTATTAATGAATATGCCCCAATTAAAGAATGGGAATAATGCATTCATGTTGTTGTTAAGTGTAGCTTCTTAAAAGTAACATAAAGGGGTACAATTTTGAAGGCTTACATGTAGGATGTGGCATATCAGTTTAACTTTAATATCTATTGGTTATTCAACGAGTTAGTCTAACTTGTCTTTGAAAATTATATTCTATGCATGTTATATATATCTTACAGATGAAATTATTATATATAATGCCTCATTATGCAAATTGAAACTCTGAATTAGTTAAATATTAATTTGTCTAATACATTATAGATGTATTTTTTCTATGAATAAGGTAAAATATTTTCATTGACTTTTGTTGTGGTCGATTCATAGAATAATGCTTCTGGAAAATAATTTTTTGAAAGAATTCACAAAATCCAAGGCACAAAAGAAGGTATATGTATCATATCTGATAGGCATGAAAGTATTCTGATCATCACTTTTATTGTGTATCAAGGGTGTCTCATTGTGTATGCTTATATCACCTTTAATTCAACATAAAGAAAAACTTCAAGAGGAACCATAAGTTCTTGAGAAAAATATTTTTAGCAATGGCTACATCATATAGTAAATGAATTCAATCAATGCATGACGATGCATATAAAATTGACAAGAGGGTCAAATAATACTTATTCAATATTGAATTTTAGAGATAGTTAATAGCATATTCCAACATCGACAGATTCATCATGATGACCTTAAACATTGCAGAATCTGTGAATGTAACTGATAAAAATGTGAGTCATATGTATGATTTACTAGATTACTTTATGGAGATGATTGGTATTCGGAACAATATAAACAGAAATGAAGCAATAACTACGTATACAACACTGAGCACAACATATAAAAAGTGAGCGAGAAAATGAATGAATCAGAGAGGATGACAGCATGTGATCTGTTTGAAATTGTATCCTTTTTTATACAACGTATAAAACTGATGAACTACTTCTAAAAATCATTGTTAAAATGTAGATTATCCCGTCAACTAAAATATTTGTAAGAAATTTATTATGGATGAAAATAATATGTGGTCATTATGCAAGAAAATATATACATATGTAGGCGATTTCAAATGAATGGTATATCGTGTAATCATGTCTTGGCTATTGTAAAAAAATACTATATTAATGAATATGAATATAACCAGCATACTATAAGAAATATTACATGTTGATCATGTATGAAGTTCCAGTGCATCCAATTTTTGATGAGAGTATATAAAAAATTCCTCTAAATATCCTAGCGTATGTTGTTGTACCATCTAAAGGAAAAATCAAACCTAGCAGGCCACCAAAGATGAGGAACAAAAATTATGGTGAATCAAAATCAATAAAATCAAAAATTACACGTGGATTGTGTAGTAAAACAAGGCAAACATGCCAAAACATTCTAAAGGCTAAGATATTCAAATTTAGTTCTTAAATTTTGCTTTAACTTCTTTTCTCCTAGACTGCATTTCTTCTTATAAAACATATTTGACTATAATATTTATGTTTACTCTATCCTGTTTGTATAATTAATGTGTTAATCTCATGTTTGAATATTTTTTTACTATTCTTTATTCTATTTACTGACACACTTTATTATTATAAGATAAATTTGCCTATATAAATTTCATAAAGCAAAATTATAATAAAATAGATAGAAATATATTAAATTAATATTTATAAATCTCATCAAAATCTAATGTCCTTCTAAATGATACAAAGTTAACAAGTCATCTCCTAGATTCTTTCAGTCAATAACTAAATCATTTCACATAAGCAGTATGATACAAATAGAGATAATGCACCCATCAAATTTGAATGCTCTTAATGATAATCCAATAATATGTGTATAAGGCAAAAAATACCGAGTACAAAAATAATAATAGATTCTACTTGTATAACAATAGAGGGAGTCCCGAACATGAGACCAACTGAATATGAGCCCTTTAATTTGTTTTGAATCACATGCAAATTAGATTTGTTATTGACCGTAATAAAGAGCATTAGCAAGTCACTACAAATTGTTACACTTGAAAACAAATAAGTATACTTGTTCAAAGTGAACATCACTTTGTTCTTGAGGTAGGGAATTAAGTACCCGAATTGAGTGCAATACTATTAACACGTGACATTTTGGGTTGTTACAAGTTAGTTAGATTAGTTGGGTTGTTACAAGTTAGTTACATTAGCAGCTAATGGTCCAGCTGTATCAAAGTTAGTTAGAAAGTCATTTCAGCATTTTTTCCATTTTGTATATATAGTGTATTCATAACTCTTTGAGGAACAGATCAATACAATTTACATTTTCCAAAATATTCTTCTCTGCATTTCTTCATAGAATATAGATCTCCATTGATGAATAGCTTGAGCTAAGTTTAGCTCATATTTTCTCATGGTATCAGAGCAGTAGATCTCATTCATTGTGTGCTTTGTTCTTACTTTTCAACTGATTTTTACAGTTTCGGTGACGGGAGTGAAGATTGATGTTTCTCATCCTCTGTTTTTAGGGCAATCAGATACTCCAGGATCTGTCCTTATTCTGGTGAAGCTTACCGGATCTGAAAATTATGGTTTATGGAGTAGATCGATGAGAATTGCACTCTTAGGAAAGAGGAAGCTTGGATTTGTGCTTTGCACTTGTACAAAGGATTCATTTGATGTTTAATTACGCGATCAATGGGAAACGTGTAATGCTATTGTATTATCGTGGCTCATGAACACAGTATCTGCAGATCTTCTGAATGGAATCGTTTATGCTTCAAATGCACATTTGGTGTGGGAAGATTTGAAGGAAAGCTTTGACAAGGTGAATAGCGTAAGGATCTGGCAGTTACACAAGGAAATCACTACACTAATGCAAGGTACCAATTCTGTATCAACTTATTTCTCAATATTAAAGGAACTGTGGAGTGAATATGATGTCTTAGTTCCATCACCAAATTGTGGTTGTGAGAAATCAAAGGACTACATTGAACATTTGAATCGACAGAGATTGCTTCATTTTCTTAGTGGTCTGAATGAGTCCTATGATCAAGCTAGGAGGCAAATTCTCATGAAGTCAGTTGCTCCATCTTTAGGACAGGCATATGCCATGATAATCCAAGATGAGAGTCAACAAGTTACTGCAGCCAACATAGTTGCTAAAACGACTGAAAAAATGGAATCCTTAGCACTACAAGCAAGTAATCTGAATTCACAATCAGGTAGAGGTAGAGGTTTTAAGGGTAAATAATGTGACTATTGCAGGATGAAAGGTCACACAAGGGAAAATTGCTATAAGCTAATTGGTTATCCACCTAGAAAATCGTATGGTGGAGGAAATGGAAACTCAGAGGGCTGGAAGAGAAATACAGACAACTCGGATAGCTGGAGAAGGGAGCAGTCATCAGTTTCAGCTGTGAATTGTGCTGATGCTGCATCTTCATCTAAAGAAACTGTAGGAGGTAATCGTGAAAGGCAAGGACAATTCTATAGTCCTTTCTCTGATGAACAATGCAGACAAATTCTAAAGTTGCTGCACAAGGAAAATGCTGGAGGACATCATGCTAATATGGCAGGTAATATTACTTGTTTGATGTCTATGTCTAATTGTTCAAAAGATGAATGGATTGTTGATTCTGGAGCTACACATCATTTTACCGCAAATAAGAAACTCTTACAAGATAGTGTTGATGTAGATGTTTCTAAGAAATATCAAGTGCATTTGCCTACAGGTGAGAAGGCTGAAATCACTCACACAGGGAATGCTAATCTGTTTGGACAAAACTCAGTGCAGGGTGTGTTATATGTCCCTGAATTTAGATATAACCTTTTATCAGTATCTAAAGTGACTAAAGAGCTATCTTGCCTTGCCACTTTTTTTCCTGGTTTTTGTGTATTTCAGGATCTCTACAGTGGCAAGGTGAAGGGGATTGGTAGAGAACAAGGTGGCTTATATGTGGTTGCTGCAGACATTAATAAGAGCCTGATGAGTAATGAAATAAAGACTGCACACTTGTCTAGCAAGGATGAGGATTATGATCTTTGGCACAAGAGGTTAGGTCATCCTTCATCCACAGTTATGCAGAAGATTCCAGAATTACATAAGTGTACTAGCATAATAAGTGACAATGCTTGTCACATATGTCCGTTGGCTAAACAAGTTAGATTAAAATTTCCAGTTAGTACTTCTAGAGCTGATTTACCTTTCAAACTTGTACACATGGATCTTTGGGGTCCTTATAAGGTGCCCACTTATGATCAGAAATATTACTTTCTCACCATTGTCGATGACTATTCAAGATTTACTTGGGTTTATTTGCTGCAATTAAAATCTGAGGTGATTGTTGTGCTTAAACAGTTTTGTATATGATCCAAAATCAGTTTGGAATGATGGTCAAAGTATTGAGGTCTGATAATGGGAGTGAATTTTTTAATTCCAAATGCAATGATTTTTTGAAATCTTTGGGAATACAACATCAAAGTAGTTGTCCATATACTCCACAACAAAATGGTACTGTGGAAAGAAAACATAGACAAATCCTAAATATAGCAAGAGCTCTCAGATTCCAGGCCATGATCCCTCTCAGATATTGGGAAATGTGCATCAAAGCTGCTGTTTACTTGATGAACAGATTACCCTCTATTGCCATAGGAGGAAGCACACCATATGAATTACTCAATAAAAAAAAAGCCTTCACTCACTCATTTGAGAGTGATAGGCTGCTTATGTTATGCCACCAACCTGCAGAAAGGAGATAAGTTTGGACCAAGAGCAAAGGCTGCTATACTTCTTGGTTTTTCAGAAGTTCAGAAGGGTTATATTCTTCTTGACAGAGTTTCAGGGTCCATATTTGTTAGTAGGGATGTTATTTTTAAGGAAACAATATTTCCTTTCCATTCTCATTCTTCACAATCTACATTACATTCTAGTTTTGGAACAGAAATGCCTATCACTACAGATCAAGATGATTGCATAGTGGCTTCTTCACCCTCAGAGTCCAGAATTGAGTTGTCTTCAGACGAGTTAGCAGATTATGATCTAAATCATGAAACACAAGTTCCTGGAAGATCTGAGGATGATAATGCTGATCATAATTCAGATACAGACCTTGGAAGTACTTCTGATGCTGTCAATACTAGAAGAACATCAGGAAGGATATCTAAACAACCTATATGGTTGAAAGACTATGTGCACAAGTCCAAATCGTTATATCCAATGTCTAATCATTTGTCTTATGAGAATACTAGTGCTATTATCTCACAAAATTTTCTTCCCTTATGGAGCCACAACATTTAAAGAAGCAGCTAAGGATACTAGATGGATTGAAGCCATGAAGTTAGAAATCAAAGCTTTAGAAGACAATAATACTTGGACCATTGTTGACCTTCCAGCAGGCAAAAACACAGTGGGTTCCAAGTGGATATATAAGATCAAGTTTCAGGAAAATGGAGAAGTAGAGAGATTCAAAGCAAGGCTGGTTGCTAAAGGATATAGTCAGAGAGAAGGTCTTGACTATCATGAGTCTTTTTCTCCTGTGGCCAAGATGGTCACAGTGAGATCAGTTGTTGCACTTGCAGCCTCCAAAGGATGGAATATGTTTCTAATGGATGTCTTTAATGCGTTTCTCCAAGGTGATTTATGTGAAGAAGTGTATATGGAGATACCTGAGGGTTTCAGAAGCCAGGGGGAGACTAATGTGTGCAAGTTACAGAAATCACTGTATGGGCTTAAACAAGCCTCAAGACAGTGGAATATAAAACTAACAGAGGCACTAGTTAGCAATGATTTTGTTCAAAGCAATCATGATTACTCATTATTTACAAAGAAGAAGGGTGCAGATATTGTCATCCTTGTCTATGTACATGACCTACTGATCACAGGAAGTTGTAGCAAAATGATCAGTGATGCAAAGGATATACTTCACAAGCAATTTAAAGTCAAAGATTTAGGAGATCTTAAGTATTTTTTGGGGATAGAAGTATTAAGATCCAAAGCTGGAATATTATTGAATCAAAGGAAGTATGTGTTGGAATTAATTTCAGAAATGGGATTAGGAGGAGAAAAACCATCAACAACACCTTTGGAAACTAATGTCAAGTTAACAACTACAGAATTCGATGAGTCAACAAGGAGAAAAGGTGATACATTACTGGCAGACGCTAGAGTTTATCAAAGACTAATTGGTAAGATACTATACTTAACCATAACAAGGCCGGACATCAGTTACACTGTGCAGACACTGAGTCAATTCATGCAGCAGCCAAAAAGGTCTCATTGGGAAGCAGCCATCAGAGTAGTAAAATACTTGAAACTTGCACCAGGGCAAGGTATTCTCATGAGTTCATCATCTAGTCATGAGCTCACATGTTGGTGTGATTCAGACTGGGCAGCTTGCCGAAATACCAGAAGATCTGTAACAGGTTACTTAGTTAAATTTGGGAGTTCATTGGTGTCATGGAAGTCCAAGAAACAATAGACAGTGTCAAGGAGTTCTGCAGAAGCAGAATATAGAAGTATGGCTTCAGCAGTGGCTGAAGTTACATGGTTACTGGGATTATTTCAAGAATTAGGAGTAAAAATAACACAACCTGTGTCAGTTATGAGTGATAGCAAAGCTGCTTTACAGATTGCATCTAATCCAATATTTCATGAAAGAACGAAGCATATTGAAATAGACTGTCATTTTATCCGGGACAAAATTAAGAGTGGAATTATCAAAACAATGTTTGTGAGAACTGAAGAACAAGAAGCAGATTTGCTGACTAAAGGTCTAAGTAAAGTGCAACATTTCTATTTGATGAACAAGCTGGGAGTGCTCAACATTTTACACCCTCCATCTTGAGGGGGAGTATTAACACGTGACATTTTTGGTTGTTACAAGTTAGTTAGATTAGTTGGGTTGTTACAAGTTAGTTACATTAGCAGCTAATGGTCCAGCTGTATCAAAGTTAGTTAGAAAGTCATTTCAGCATTTTTTCCATTTTGTATATATAGTGTATTCATAACTCTTTGAGGAACAGATCAATACAATTTACATTTTCCAAAATATTCTTCTCTGCATTTCTTCATAGAATATAGATCTCCATTGATGAATAGCTTGAGCTAAGTGTAGCTCATATTTTCTCAAATACAACTAATCATCTGCAGACTGACAATCAATCTGAGAAGACTATTTAGATTTTGGAGGATATGTTTCGAGCTCGTGTTATTGATTTCGGAGTATAGTGAGAACAGTTCTTGGCTTTGGAAGAGTTTTAATATAATAGTAGCTACTAGTAGAGTATAAATATGGTTCCGTTTGAGGTGTTGTATAGTAGGAGGTGGCGACTTCGTGGGATGGTTTCATGATTTAAAGTTAGGTCCTGGAGAACTGACTTGTTGCATGACTCTGGATAAAAATTTTGTGATCTATAACAACTCTGAACTCCTAGAGTAAGCAGAAGAGTTATGTTGATCAGAGACTTCGTGCCTTAGAATTCATGGTTGGCGACCGTTTGTTTCTTCGAGTGTCGCCTATGAAGGGTGTGATGAGATTCAGAACGAAAGTCAAGCTTATCTTAGGTTCATTGCCAGATTTTTAGTCTTATTGGAAAGGTGACTTATGAGTTAGCCTTACCTCGAGCTCTTTCAAGGTTTACTTAGTTTTATATGTCTCTATTTTGAGGTGTATGTTTAATGTGAGTGTCACATTCTTTAGTGGGATTCATTTCAATTGGATGGGTGCTTAGCCTTCCAGGAGGATCTTGTGGCTATTCTTGACAAACAAGTTAGAAAGTTTAGGTCTAGGGAGATTCTATCGGTGAAGTTTCAATAGAGGCATCGTCTGGTCGAGGAGGTTACTTGGAAGAATGAGCTTGACATGCAGACTCAATATCCTCACCTTTTTAGCCTTCAAGCACTTCATTTTCTTTAACTTTTGAGGGTAAAACTTCTTTTAGTAGTAGATCTTGTAATGACTTTCGTGGTCATTTTTTGTGTTTGCATAATTATACTATTTTTCCCTTCTTGTAGCTTGTGTGTGCTGCATGTACTGTGTTGAGATAGATGTCATACTCTCCAAGGTGGTTGGGGGAGTTTTAAGTAAGACTTCCCCTTTTTGGAGGCTTTTAAGTTAAAAGTATTGACTTTGGTAAACATCCAGAGAATCTGATGTCATATGAAGTTTCTACAAGTTCTGTTAGCTTTGGAAAATCCATTTTTGTTTAGTGACATGATTTGTTCGGGATAGGAGGCCTTAGACCTGAGTTTGAGCCGTTAGGCGAAATAATTGTGAAATTTTAGAAAAGGCTTAATTTCGATTAACGTTATTGGTAAACATGCTCATATGGGAATTTCATCAGCGTGGTTAGCTTAAAAATGTTGAGTTTCATCTAGAATGACCTTTGGTTTGGATCTCAAGGAAAATGGAATGATTTTTTGATATTTGCATTTTGTTTGTTTGGTTACTTTTGTAAGTATTCACTTGGGTCAACATTCTATCGTTTTGGTTGATTCATCAATTTCATTGATTTTGAAATGTTGTTTCTTGTGGGTTAGCATAATTTTTTTTGCGTTCTGGGCGTTCCAAAAAAAACTCGAGATCCCGTTTGGATATTTTCTCAACTTAAAGTTGAGTTGATGCAACTGATGCTAGTGTCACTAGCCTTGTTTAGTGTGTACAAATGGTTGGAGCCACATTCACTAAGACAATTGAAAATGGTCTTCATGATTGCAAGATTGGAACTATGATCGTGAAAACCAACCCCCTTGGTCAATGCAGTCGTAACCATTGATCATCGTGATAAAGAGTCTATGGACCCGATCAAAGATTATGAAGTACGATTGCTACCCTGGGTACTGGTGATTGTGATGAGTATATGAGTTCAGTTAAATCAATGTTCATGAACTCAACATGCATAATTCTCATAAGACCAACTCCTTAGGCGATTTGGAGCACATTTCTTGGAGGAAATCAATGGGTTTTGGTTGGGAATTGATGGAGAATGTGTGGGAACCTTTCGTGGATCGTTAATCTTTTATATTCCTTATAAATTTTTGTTATTAATTTCATTTTGTGATCATTCTTAAGCCTAACTTGGTGGGGCTGTTTTGAACTCAATCGATGCTCATATTGTGCCAATTTTCGAGGCATGCACTTCTTGAGCTAATTGTGACCTTGTGATGAAGTTATTTAACCGATTTTGGGTGCGGGTCCTACAATATTATTTTGACTTAATTTTTGGGTCTGAAATCTTTTATTGCAATTCTGGTATCATTTCATTAGATTTGACGTTTCTTAGCTAATTTGATTAAGTGTCACCAATGGTGGCTCTTTAGAACGGAAAAACTTCGGATATATATATATATATATA
>NC_028646.1:30498951-30516484 GCF_001406875.1 Solanum pennellii
AGGTGATGGGGTGGGATAAAAAAAATAATTTAAGTTATATGGATAATAATCTTTAATTTTTAAATTCTTAATAATAATAATAGTTTATTATTTAATTTTCGTCATGGTGAAATATTTTATCCACGTGTCATGGTTTTTTTCCAAAATAAAAGAGAGTTATTATACACACCACGGAGGTGTGTTTGTCAAATTAATAAATGATAGTTTAAGTATGGAAATCACATTCTCAATAGTTTATTCATGAAACTCAAAATAAGTGAATTGTTTAAATGTCTTTTTTGACACTCACCTTTCATTTTTATAAAATTATATATATATATAATTATATCCTTCTTTTTTAACGGAGGAAGTATCTTTATTTCAAAATGAATGGGCCCTAGCCATGTCCAGTCATCTGGCTAGCCCCTGCCAATGCACATTTCATGATTTAGGCGGTTTCTAAACCTACTAACGTACGCTAAAACCATGTGAATTTTACTCTATTTTATTTAGTGCAAGTGGATTTTACTCTATTCACTTAAAAGTATGTTATTTCTATAATTTGTCATTTTAAGGAAAATACGAGCAATAGGTGGGTTGGGAATTGAAAATAATGTGTAAATGTATTTTTCTAGGCGAAAGTACGAGTTTTAGATTCTGCTACTTATGGATGATTTATCTGGATTATGAAATTTAGTTTTGCAATTTCCATCATTAGTTAAGTATCATGTCAGAATTTACCCATAAATAATTCACTGTAGGGGAATGAACAAGGCTAACTAGACCACTATGCATAATTTGAGGCAGGAACATGATCTTTGCATGTTAAACGTATCATTAGCTAGAACAAAAAACTCCATCCAACTTATATACCAATCCCAACAAGCAGACAATGTAGAAATGGACATACTCAACAGCAGTTGAAAAAAAAGTATGCATCTCCATGATGTTCGCACAAGGTATAACCCAGACGCGGATGAATGTTCAAGGCAGCATCAGCACAAGATGTACACGTGTGGTTGAAACATTTAGTACACATGTATCGATAACACTCATCCAAATATACTGTCACAAAGTTACTAGAGCAGTTAGAACTTAACATCCATTGACTTAAAATTCTGCTTCGTCTCTGACATAGCCTCTTGTGAGACTTGTCATCTGCGCATCTCATTTTGAGAAAGCTGGTCCCTGAGGTCCTTAAGAGCATCCACAACTTCTGCACCGAGGTTGTGCTTTAACAATTTACCTTGCATAGAAGTAGATCTGTGAAGAATATCGATACACCAAGAAATTATTAGCATTGCATCAGATGTCGATGAAATTATTTAAGTGCAAAAGATAGCATGAATAGGATCCATTAATCATACTATAGCCTATCATTACTAGTTTTGCCAATTGATTCAACAGCTGGAGAGGAAAGAAGTATAATGAATGGATGAGCTATATATAGTTGATGAGATTGAAATATCCACAATGCAATGATAACTATTTCAGGGGGGAGGGGGGAAAGAGCAATAACAACAAAAACAAAGCAACAGCACACACAATCATGCAGATATATATTTTCAAACTTCTTCTTCAACAATTTCTACTTGTGTATCTTCAGTAAAACTAAAAACAGAGAAAATAATTCATCAGATAAATGCCGTTAGTTTAGCTAACAAGCAGTTTATGAGGTCCGTACTGTTATTGGTGCTGGGTTATACTTGTTTGTCAAGCATAAATAACATAGCGTTTTCTTTTTTCATATCAGAAGAAAACATACAAGTACATTTTACTTCATCAAAAAGTAAAAAAAAAAAAAAAAAAGAACTTCATCAACATGCTAGATTTTACATTCTCAGCCACTTGGCTGAGGACAAGGGGCTCGAGCAGGTCAATTACTAAATGACTCTTACCTACATGCTGTAAGAAAGATGAAGGATACTGCAATGTCTCATCAAACCTCAACTAGAATATATTAGAGTAAAGCTAATCACAAGACATGCCTTCAATTCAACTTTAAACAAGTTTAAAACTAATTATTAAAACTCTCTTTCAGAAAGTCTACTACTTTATATGCTTTACGAGAAACAGCTGTAAGGTAAATAAAAGAACATAACACTGCAAACTAGCATTCAATTGTGTTAAAATAATTTTTCTTGAAAGGTCAAGAAGAATATGGGAAAGGTGAGTTCCTTAAAGCTACATTCAGATGAATATTTTTCCAACCCGAGGAGCAGAGTAATCTTCAGATTAGACAAGAAACGAAAAAAATTCAAACTACGTGGTATACCTATGTTCCCGCAGCATTCTCTCAACCTCCTTGTGTGAAGCTTTGATCTACATTATCTCAAAGGATCAGAGAATTTACATCAGAATTAGGGAGCATATTATTCATAGCAGTAGCTATTACTATTTAGTGCAAACACTTTAGATGAACATTCAAGCACCTAATCTTCATATCTACGAGCATACAAGTGTTAAGACATTTTTAACTAAAACAAAGTCAGATAGGTGCCAATGTCAACAGCACGGATCATATTATTAAGCCTCCAATCCGAATGTCAGTTAGAGTCAAAATAAGACTATTCTACTGAGTACAAGTATTTTACGAAAACAATTTTACCCTTAGTTGCGCGGACTCTTCACTTTTGATGTCACACCCGTCTCGGATTCTTCACAAATACACTACTTTTGGCGAATCAGACACGCACCAATTGACATTTTTGAAGAGTCCGAGCAACATAGATTTTACCAGTAGTTCTACGCAATACGTAAGGGGGAAAAGACCATATAGCTTTAGACTTTACAGAAGAATATTGCTTAAGCTCTTATACTTTAGTTACTCTCATCTAAGCCCTTGAACTTTCTTTTTGGACTCAACACACCCCTTCTCTTAGATTGTTAAGTTGCACCTATTAAGTTGAGGAGCAACTCCCATATTTTTCCATTAGAAAGAAAATGGAGAAGGAAAACAAGAATAAGAGGACTGAGAATAAATGAAGAAAAGTTTAAGAAAACTATATTTTCTTCAGTTCAGGTAACAAGTACGGTATAAAAACTTCTCATCTCACTCAATGAAATAAATATACTTTTATTTTTCTTTATTCTTCATTATGCAGAAGAAAGATTTTTTTTTAACTCTCAACCTGGCTTTCCTTCGTCTGTTTTAAGGCATGAAGTAGCAAAGAAAATTGAGAGATGACAAAGGCTAATGCCAAGCACCATGAAGAAGCTGATATTTGCACATTACCTCAGAGATTAATGCCTTGCAGCTCCAAACAAAAGCCCCCTGGTAGAACCGCCAAAGTTTTAACAAGGAAAATTAGTCTCTACCCAAAGGATGTATGCTAGAGAATGAATGGCGATGAAAAGAGGTTGTCGACTGTAGATGAAATAGCTACTTATTGTACTTTTTCTTTAAACAGATAGCTAATCATTTTACCTCCATAGAATGTTAGAGTACCAGAAAAATTGAAATGTGTGAGTGCTATCAGAAATATATAATCAGATTCAGACTACAGGGAAAAGTTGTTGGCACACTTCAATTAGTAAATGGATCAGGAAATCACAAGCATAAGAAATTCACTTGAATTAAGTGCAACAACTCAACCCTTCATTTTAAGGTTTTATGCCCCCCCTCCCCCCTTAGCATTAAAGACTTTGAACAAGTCAATATAACCATTTGGACTCGATTGAATTTGATCGGGAAGTGTTGGTAACAAATCCAACGTTGCCCATAAATCCATTATCACGTATCAAGGTAGAGTACATACTGCTCCATAGGCTGCATGCTGCTGATTATGATCAGATGTGACAACCCATACTTTTGGACACCCATCCTGCCTTAAAGCGACCACCTTTCAAAGTCATGGACAACAAATCTATCAGTCCAGCCATAGAAAGATCAGCTAAATAAAACACATAAAGGTATGTGCATCAAGCAAACTAGTTACAATAATTCAGTGTAAGGCTCAGTATTGCATCTAATGGTGGTGCAACAAATCACAGAAAACTGGAGAGAAAACTTTCAACTTAAACCATACCAAGTACAATTACCCTTCAACCACTCCTGGTCCAAACTCTAATGTCAGCAATAGACTAGGAAATTCTTGGGACATATAAAATGATTTCACGTGAATGTCATGCAATAATTTGGTTAAGGAATAAGGTAGACATAATTTATTGTAAATGAATTTACAGGATGAGCACAGATGTGAACCCATCTTGATCCAACAAATGCACAATCTATACAGCAAAATCTGCACTGTATTATCTGACATGGATAAAAAGGTAAGAACGGATGAGCATCAACCCTTGTTTAATGAAAGCAATGATTCAAATTTTCAGTTTTAACTTCTAATGCAAATGGGCATTAATTTTGCAATTGTTCTAGCAGAAAAAAAACTACCATCCAAAAAGGCTATCAAGATAACATACTTCTAGTACTAAGTACATAAATCTTCTCTAGAATTGAGCTACATCACATTCTCACCTCCTTCTCAATCCATGCATCAGCACATGTTTCACTTGAATATACTATATCAACGCTGCAAAATGAAGAAGTGAGTCATGGAACTCTACTACTAAACAGTCTAGTCTAGATTGCATTCAAGAGTTCAACAGGACAAGTAGATTGATACAAGAACTAAGAAATTGAGAAGTAGATGTATAAGTAATCTGTCATTAGAAAACTGACCATTAGATGTTTGGTTTCTGCATCAGATATCAAAGAACATGATAAATATGATAATGAAATCAGATTTCTTCTTTAGTCACCTGAACATCTCAAAAGTGGGAAAATATAGAGGCTGAAAATAAATACAATTAAAAAATCCTTGAAAGTATGCTCAATACTCATAATTCCATTTCAAATTATGAAGAATGAATAAAAAAAGTAAATATGAAAATAAACATGATGTCACATCAGGGCCCAAAAATGTTTCACAAGTATGGGTCACTGACTTGCTATTATTAACAATCAATAGCATATAGCATTAGTATGCAACAGCACATTTACATATTACCTATTGAAAGGAGGACAAGAATCTGATTTCATGTGAAACTACAGTAATGACAGACGAGCAGAAAAATAATAGCAAATTCCAAGAGCCTGTCTGTCAGACAGAAAAATATCCACAGAAGGTAACTATGGGGTTGTTTTTCATTGTCTAATGTAATTACCCCTCAAAGTCTTCCTTGTGTGTAGCCATTCCAGACATCATAGCATCAAACACCACCACCACTTTCACCTCTGCAATATACTGAAATGAGATGCCAACATTTACCAATTGACAAGTAATTAGACATGAATAAAGTATACAAAGAGCAACTATTTTTGACAATATAGGATTTCTACCAGCTCATTTCAATGTGCGAGATGCTAATAATCTGATTAAAAACAGAAGAAAACTACTACAGCTAGCAGAATCATATTACAATAGCTAGAAAAAAAGTCATCTAAAAAAAAGAATAGCAGAATCTGTATCAGATAAACTACTTCAGAAAATAAAAGTATCAGAAGGAATTCACTGCAAGGATAGTTATGAGCCTTTCAAGTGATTATTCAGATGCACATATAAAAAAAAGCAGCCCAGTACATAAAGCATACCACATTCATGCAGGATAGTGGAAGGGCCTCACACCAAGGAAGTGAGATGTAGGCAGCCTCCCTAACACAAGTATCAGTGGCTGATTCCACGGATCAAATCCATGACATATAAGTCACACGAAGACAACTTTATTCATTTGAGTCTAGAGCTAGACAAGACCACATGTGCTCTAACAAGCTTTAATGCCACATAGGAACAGGCTCATCGAAGGATAAAAAGACCCAAACCTCTTAGCAAACTGAATGATACAAGTTCATCAATGAGTTTTTGACGAGCAATGTCAAGGCTTCCATTCATAAAATGCTTCTTCAACTTTGGCCAATATCCACATACATTATATCCATCAACAAGCAAGACTGGAACAGCAGTATCCAATACCTGATTTGTACTACAGAAATTTTAAAAAAAAACAAGCAGTTTGTCAATTCACCCACATGATGTTTACTAAACAAGAAATTCATTCTAGACAAGACCTGGAAAAATTTTTACTAGTATAGTGCCAATGTAGGATCGCGGTAGATCTCTTCATCGTCAGGCAGTTCTTCCTTCTCCACCTTCTTCTTACGATAACTAGTAGCAGGCTTTGGAGTACTGGATTTTCTCTTTTGGAACTCCTAAAAAAATTTCCACTATATGAATTGCTGAAAATAATATACTAGATCTAGTAACAGGGTCCATTGATATTAATATAAGACTGACCTTCCATAATTTTAGGAACTGCAAATTCTGCTTCAATTTTGATGTAATCCTTGGAGGGGGTGTATCAGTATCCTATTCGAAGTCGAATAAGTAATGTTTATTAGATTTAAATTATTCAGCAGGACATTCAAATTACAGGATTATCTTGTCAGTTCTAGGTGGAATTATCAAAACATTTCAACAAAGTAAGCAAATATAGTTTTAAAAAATAGGAAAGATTGGCATACTAAGACACATTTCCAGTCGATGGATTAATACATGGTTTGGTATCCCATGACATCCCAAAAACTGTTGTGTCCAATTTAAGAATTTCTCAGTTTTACTTTTGAATGATTCCCAAACAACTTTTCAGTTTGACTAGCTCCAGCCCTTAATGAAAATTACTCCCAAAATCAACTTCTAGCACTTGCATGTCTAGTGGCCATACAAATGATATATATCCAGTTGTGAGCAAAGTAGAGATACAGCAGCAAAATTATTTCATTTAAAAACAATCGATAGGCAGAAGAGCATTTCCAATCACCTCAAAGCAAATGGACTATGTGTCTGACAAAGCAAGCTAGTGTTTCTTCATAACTTCTATCCTTTCTAATAACTCGCCCTATGGATAACATAAAGATATGTGATTGCTAACAAGCAAACCAATTAGAGTAATTCATAAATCAAAATGTAATCTTTGTCTTTTGGTAGAAAAATGATGCCAACTTCTGTAAGGTTCTATCTCATGATATCATCAACAAAAAGTACTATTCCCTCTATTTCGATTATGTGTGTTACTTCCATTTTTAGTTTGTTTATAAAAAGGTACACTTTTTATATTTAGTAACTCTTTAATTCAATATCCTACATAGCATGCTTAAGACCCCACGATTCAAAAGGCATACATTATACATGTCTTTAGTTTAAAGACCACAATATTCAAAATTTTCCTATTTCCCATCAAACAAATACACATAAAATAACTGAGGAAGTGCTTATTTTCAAACTGCTGAATATCACAATGAACATTTAGGGTCCTTCTATAGTGAGAACGCTGGGCCATGATCAAAGCAAAACTATGTTTCATATCCTATTACTCATGTTTTATCTATTTTTCCTAGATAATTCTTAAGTCCAGTTATACAATCTTCCCTCTAGTTATCATTAATGTGTTTATTTACATCATACTGCAAGTAATCTTTTACATTCCTCAAATAAAGGTAGAACTGACTGGACAACCCAAATCACTTGTAGAATTTATTTTCCTTTCCTTAATTGAATGAAACCTCTTTAAATTTTACAGTAAATGATTCTTTAAATTAAATTTAGAATTCTGAAATATGATACTACTGAAATTTGATAGTGGAGGTTAGTTTACACACAAATTTAGCAGGGAAATCGGGGAATATGATAATTTAGAGAGGATGTTAATGACCCTAATATATATTTAAGACTATATGAGTGTTGATAACTTTTCTCCCACCAAGCAACCACATTTGTAACAGATTAGAAGCATACACATCTCAACTACATAAGATAGGCTACAAGAACCACATTTCTTTTTTCTTCTTTTTTTCTCCTCATATACTTGTTTATCACTTCTTGAAGTCCTATTAACTTTTACATCTCTCATTTCACTATTTTCCAAAAGCAAAATGAAATTGGCTTCTTTTCGTTCTCTACAGGGGTAGATGTAGTTTTAGAAGTTATGGGTTAATGGAAACCCAATAGTTTTGGCTGAAACCACGTCTAATGTGTTAAACAATTCACTAATAAGTAAATATACTAGATTTCGGACACACTAAATCAGAAGGGCTTGGTCTAATTTCAAACTCGAACCCCTAGATTTTGAATTGGAAGAGAGTGATGACCATATTTCATGATGAACATCCGTCAACTGATGATTTATCCTTTTCTACTAATTAAAGTATCAACATAAACAAAGAATAAGTACCTCAATCACAAATGTAAAATTAGTGTAGGATAAGGATATGATACCTTAGAAGAGGGTATGTGGGAATTGTTGCTCTTCTTAGCAACAATTGTGGGTTTGACGTAGCTGTTACATGTAGCACAGCCAATGTATGTTAGTGCAAAGGCTGATAGTGTTTGTGAGAAAGATATACCTTTCATGGATGTAACACTACTTCATCATTCAGCATTTTCTTCAATATCCACCACAAATTTTCCAACTCTACACTCGGATGTTTGGAAATGGGAAAAGGATACAAGTGTATAATAGACCTGTGTATCCGATACCTTCAACCCCACACCTCTCCTTCAATTTAACGTACTTAACATCATTCCAGTCGTGGACTCAATATAGCCTATCGTTTCGTTTTCACAACCCAAATGGGTCCATATTTTCTATTACAAAAACCTCTTCAATGCTTACTCTTGGGGCTCGTTTGGTAAAAAAATAAATAAGGACAAACATGGTTTATTTCTATCAAATGTTTGGTTTATTATTTTCTAGCTCTATAAAAATTTCTGTTTAATTATACCTTTGAATTATTAGGTAATTGGGTCAAGCTAGATAATTGTCGGACAAGATTATTTTTTGGGAAAAAGAACAGCCCCGAACTATCATAAATGGTACGTTAATATCCTTTCTTATACTTTCGTGGTCGTATATATCCTTACCGACAATATTTCGAAACATATATAGCCTTAGGATAGACGGAGAGATACGTGTCATGATCTTAACGGTCCATACAAATTCAATTTAATTCTTACCCATAAATAAAAAACACCCGACCCATCTTTCACAATTTTAACCCATTCATAACCTAAATTGTAACCAAAAACACCCAAAGTCAAAAGAAAAGTTACGGTAAGACAATCATAACTCTCAAATTCCTCTTTTCTTAACTTCTACAACAAAAACTTATTTCAAACATTTAGATTTGAACAACAATTTCAAACAGAGAAGAAGATTTTTTTTTTTCAGAAATCCTTTGGACAATTTTTTATTCTTCATCTTCTTCAACCAAAAACCTTTGTAGAATATTTCAATTGATTTGACTGAAATCACTCATAAAGATTTTGATTTTGAATATATGAAATTGAAAAAAACATGATGAAACTCAAATTCCTTAATTCAATTTCACTTATAAAGCAACCATCAAGTCTTAATCTTCCACACTCAATCCATTATTCCACAACTTTTGATATTGTCCTAACTTTTATTGCATATCCAGTTTTTCATGCTTCTAGGAACACAGAACAAATATCATGATTGAATAGAAACTAGAGAATGAAGCAGCAAACAACTTGTTTGTGCTGACAAGAAGCACGATAACTATGCTCACATCGAACAAGAAGTATAAAATCAAATGGTGTTTGCTCATCTTTTATGCGCGGAGATAGAAGAAAAGTAACTAATTTGTGAGAAAACTGACACGAGTGGATGTTTAGTTAGGTTAGATAGGGGAAGAAGAAGAGGGCTAATTAAATTGTGGCTAGGCCTTTAAGATTATGACACGTGTCTCTCCGTCAATCCTAAGGGTATATATGTTTTGAAATATTGACGTTATCACTCACAAAATGTCATTTTTCAATTTTAAAAAGATAAACCATCTACTTTTAAAATTTAGAAAAGGTCAACAATAGTAAATTTGAATAAATCATCTACATTTACGCATAAAAATTGCAAGTTGTAGTTTTATTATATATGTATGTATTAAATTCTTTAAAATACAAATAATTAGAAAATCAATTAATATCATAAACGTCATATACTCACATTTCAAGTATTGGATTTATTTTGTACGAACAACTCTCTCTAAATAATTTGTAAGCTAATTTATTTAAATAAATTTACTAGTACAAATATAAACCATAAAATCAAGAAAATAATCAAAATAATTAAAATAATTTGAGGGATATTTTTGTCTTTACATAGACTTATCCCATGATATTATATCCTATGTACTACTAATACCTCCAAATGGAAGGTATTAGTAATACATCCTATAATACAATGAAGGAGGTATACATAGGTCCAAATTCCTGCCAAACGTAGTACTAAATAATACCTTGTCTAATACATGGATTATTTCTTCTAATGCAGCCTACCAAACGATCCATTATTGCATTACATTAACTAGTGAATAGGGTTAATTACGTCTATAGCTATTAATATAGGTGGATTCGTTTCATTTGGATTAACTTATACGAGCTTTGAAATTTGACGGGCCAGATCGGGTTAGACTATTTTTTTTTGTCCAGAAAGGAAAAATTACGTTGTTAAGCAAACATATACTAATTAATTACTCATCATAGCTATAGTTTGTTATAATTACCACTCGCGACTAACATTAATTTATGTGTGTTGACTTTGAGTTTGTATAATTAGCCACGTTTGTATATGTATAATTCATCAGAATACATAAATACATATGTAGAATATACAATTATCTAACCGATATACTTATACAATTCACCTCTCTCGTTCGCCTTTCTCTTCCCTCTCCAATCTCGCTCACCTTTTTCCTCTCTCTCCAAATATCGCTTGTCATATAGACAAGTGCATATGTGCAATATACAATTATCTAACCTATATACATATACAATTCACATCTCTCCCACTCTCTCGCTCGCCTCTCTCCTCCCTCTCCCAATCTCGCTCACCTGTCTCCTCCCTCTCTCAATTTTTCTTGCCATATATACAAATACATATGTATAAAATATATAATTATATAACCAATATACATATACAATTCACCTCTCTCTCACTCTTTAATCTATCTCGCTCTCCTCTCTCCTCTCTCTCGCAGTCTCGCTCGCCTCTCTCCTCTCTATAACATGTAGCTATGAATTGAAATTATCAAACTATAGCTATGGATAGTAATAATGCTATTTTTGATTCACTATATGTGAAAGTTTCTTTCTAGAAAATGGTCAGTAAAGCCCACAAGTACGTGGACGAGCTTGTCGGATCAGTCCTCTTTGCTTATTTTTTTTCGAATTAAATTATAATCGAAAAATAATATCATAAATATCGACAAAATAATATTATATGGTGTTAGTATTACTACTTGTTAATCAAATACACAAATAAAATTATCTTTATAATATTTTTTATTAAGTTTGATTTCAAATAAAAGCATAAATAACTAAAATAGTAATATTAACCTAATTGTTTTCCAATAATCATAATAAAACACAAAAATTATGACAATATTCCATAGGCTATGTAATATTTCAAACTTTAAATAGATTTTGAGTTTAGACTCTTATTATTTTTAATACTCTATTTTATTTTTATTTTTTGATTAAATTTATTTGGGTCACGGGCCGTCCCTATCCATATTTCTCAAGCCCCACAAATTGGTAGACTTATTCAAACCAAACTAAAAAGTCCTTTTCTTAAATGGGATCCAAAAATCGTAGTCCAACCCTATCAAGTCACGGATTAGGCCAGCCCAGCCTAACGGGCCTAGCACATGTTAACGACTCTAATTACATCTACCAAAAGAAATGGTTAATTATAAACGCATAGATAAGAATTTGTTAGAAGTACAAAACTTTATGATAAAACTTTTTACTTAAACAACGAACATGATAATTCACTGTTACACTAAATAGTGGTGAGCTGGTCACTAATAACTTAAACAATACAGAAAATATAAAATATAAGTAGATAGATCAAATATGAGCTCTAAACTAATATTTGAACTTTACTTTGTAATATGAGTTCAAGGATTTGAGGTAACTAGTTTCAATGGACATACGTTGCACGTGAATATTAAATCATGTACTAAACTATTTTTAAAATTAATGTCAATATTATTAAATTAAAAACAAACAATTATAAGTGGAATGATAAAGTATATGTTTTTATGAATAGTGGATGTAAACTTTCTTTTGATTACTATTGAAAGTTGTCAAATCAACATCCAAAAATACATATGACTATTTATAATATAAAATTTGATATAGATAAGGTGATTTGACACTACCCTATGGCCTCCAATTAAATTTATCTTTTTCCTTTCTTTTTTTTTTTGAATCTTTTCTTCATTTTAGAATTAATTGTAATACGTAAAAAGAAAGAGTCACTCTTAAAATCTCTTAGTTACCCCTTTTAAATATGTTTTCTCCTCCTTTTCAAAACGTCTTTAAATCACACATGAAATTTTAAGAAGATAAAGAATAGAAAACATAAAAAAATATAGTTTAAAATGTGAGGGAACTCCTCCATTTAAAGTTAACAAATAGTAGTATGACCATTAGCATATTGTGCCTTATGATAAAACTCACAACCCTTCGGAAAAGATCACCACTCATCGAAAAGTCTCAACTCTTTGAAAAAGTCTTAAGCATTCATTGTGAAGAGGCCTTATTTTATTATAATTTAGTATAAATATAATATAAAATATAGAAGATGTACCGAATTATGTGTTTTAAGAAGAAGAACAATAAATAAACTTTTAAATGTTGTAGTTTAAAATGTGAGGAAACCCCTCTTTTTAAAGCTAATAAAGGGTAGTGTCTGAAAAAATGTTTATTGTGCCTTATTAGAAAAATCACAATCCTTCAAAAGTGTCGCAACTCATTGGAAAACTCACAATTCTTTGGAAGAGACACAACTCTTCATAAAGTCAAAACTCTTCGGAAAATCACAACACTTTAAAAAGATCACAACTAATTGACAAAGTAATAACTCATTGGAAATCTCACAACTCTTCAATGTAAAAAGGTGTCAACTTTAATGTAATATAATATAACATAATACAATATATAATATAAGATATACACTAAATTTGATGTTTAAAGTTTGGAGGGGGGGGGAGGGGGGCATTAATATAATTGAGAATTTAAGTTATAGAGTTCATACTTTTAAGTTATCATAGATAGATATGTAGACTTTTACTTTCTTGAGTGTGACAACTCAGTTTTAATGTTATAAATAAGTCCCCCTTTGAATTAAAAAACTTATAATAAAAACAATTAATGGGGATCATGAGTGTGATAAATTAGTTTTAATGTTATAAATAAGATCCCTTTAAATTCAAAACTTATAATAAAAACAATAAAATGAGGTTCTAGCTAGGATCAAACCCTAATCATGCGGGTGTGTGTGTTTGCTTGTACTAGTGGTATCAAGTGCCCTTCTAGGTTTTCATGGTCCACTATTCGTAATATCTAGTTTTTGCTAGTTTCTCAAGATATTCTTGGTTTGAGACCCCCATATACCTTTTATTTAGCCAGGTTCGAGGCCTTGGCATATATCCTTAGTCATAGTTTGAGGCCCTAACTCGTCCTTCACCCTAAGTTCATGTCCGTTCACACCTCTATTAGTCGTGTTCGAGTTCAGACTCGACAATTCTTTGTGGTTTTTGTTTTGCTTTTACCGCAATTTGAATTCGTAGAAGGCTAAGGCAATTCTGGAAGTGTTCTGTAGTTTTTGTAGTAGTTCCTTATCACTTATGTGTATCCATCATGTTTATAGGGGCCGTTTGGATTTACTTTAAATTATGTACGAAATGTACCTTTTTGGATTGTAGGGTCTACTTAGGTTTAGCTAGGTTTATGGTTCCTTTTTTCCTAAGCCCGTGCTCTTCTTAGTTAGGATTTCGTTATTATTTTCATTTTATGGTTTCGAGTTGTTTCCCTTTCCAGTTTTCATTATTTCTTTTACTTTCCAAGCTCATTCGACCTAGTTGATGCTACTAGGTACATATTATTTTGATAGTCATACTACACTATAAATCTGTTTATCTGATGTAGGTATGAGCACCAGTTGCCATCATTGAGATTATGTCGATTGTGGGGACAGTTGGAGGCGAAGGCGAGCTTATGGCATTTTGTATCATGCATGTCTCTTTCTATTTGATTGTTGTTGTTTTTTTCTAAGATGTCTTATAACACCCCTAAAAATAAACTAGGTTAAACTAGATCCTAAAATATGTGTCATGAGTTGGTAAGGTGTAAAAATGATGAATATAAGTGTTAGGAGTCAGTTTGAAGAGTTTTGAAGTGAAACGTCTAAGATGTTTCGAAACTAGTTGTTGTGTGTTTTAGTGTGCCTTTACATGTTTGACGTGTTGTTTGGTGTCTAAATTTATAGGAAAGGAGCCTAACATCTAGATCAACATGTTTAGGATTGAAACTTTTAGGCACTACTCCCCAAGGACCACCCCAAGTGTCCTTGAGGAGGACCCAAACTTTGGCATGAAACTGCCCAAGGCAGTCCCAATTGACGACCCGAAGCGACGCCCCGTCAAGCAGTCCACGCCCCGTCGATGGGGAGAGTTGCTTCACACTTAGGTGTGGGAGCTTAAGTCCCCAAGAGATCAGTCTCTGACCAAAACGACGGCCTGCAGGACGGTCCATCGTCTTGTTGACGGCTAGTAGATGCCAACGTCGATTGACCCCTGCAATTTTCTACTGGTGCCTTGACCAAGCTTGGGGTATTTTGGAAAATTCATCTAAGGTCCTAATTAAGTCATGGACATTTATTTTGAGTATTTTATGGTATATTAAGTTAGTTTATAATCCTAGACCTTAACTTAAACCTCATTATTCAAAAACAAAACCCCAAGACCAAAAGAGTTCTCTCTAGACTCCATTGAAGCTAGGAGCAAGGTTGAATCTAGGATTTGAATTTGTCCATTGATTCTACAAATTTCGTTGGTTATCTTAAATATATGTATGGTGTTTCATCCTTGTCTATTATTCCATTCAAGAAGTCAAATTACAAATGCTTTTCTAATACTTTCTCAAACCATAAAGTTCTATTTTGAATTCTAGCCATGGGTTCTTGCATAAAAGGATTTAAATAAATGTTTTATGATATAATTGATGTTAATTGAATGTTTTTAGATCAAAAACTCTATGAACCCATGATTTTTATGAATTCCTATATTTGGCTCTGAAGTGGGTGAATTGATCATAGCTTGATCTTAGTAAATTCATGTGTAGGTTGTATTGAGCTATTGAATTATGTATAAATCATTATAGAATTGTCAATAACCTGACTTATAATGATGATATTTAAAATATATGTTGTTGGATCATGTAATATGGATTGGTTGTTGGCTTAATATTGTGTATATGACTATTGGTAAGAGCATTTGTAATGTGAATTAATTGAAAAAGCTAAGAAATGGTGATGATAATGATGTAAAGGTGGTGAGTTGACCTGATCTCTCTATATTGTGTAAAATTAATATTGAATTGTATTGATTGGTATGGTCCACTTATGGTGGCAGTGTTTATGTGTTATAATTTTTATGAACATGGCCTTGTCAACATTAGTATAAGAATGGTGCTACATGTTGTAGCTTGTATACATGATCAAGGTGAAGGATAATAATGTGTATATGTATGTATGAGGTTAAAGTAGGATTTCCTCTACATGATTATATGTGAGTATGATGAAATTATGATATGTTTCTATATGTGTTGATAGGGTATCTTGTTAGGTAGACTTAGTTGTCCATATATGGTGCTTGAATGTTATTGAATATGTGATATGATGATATTGTGTCTTGATTGGTAGACTTAGGTCCTTCTACTTGATACATGGAAGCTACGTGAATGTCAACTCTTGAATTAGTAGGTTTCAGTACCTTTGTCATGTATGTGTATGAATGGAATTCTAGGATTGGTAGACCTAATATGGTTACCTTCTAAGGATGACTAATATAGGATCTTGAACAAGTAAAGAAGGTTCAAGACATTGAACCTTTAATATAGAAAAGAAGGTAAATAGAAACCTTGAAGTGAATGACCGTACTCATATCCTTCTTGAGTTGATGATGGACTTAGGGATAGGTTGGCTGGAACGACATGAAATCCTTCTTGAGTTGAATGATGGACTTAGGGATAGGTTGGTTGGAACAACATGAAATCCTCTCTAAGGAAGTCATAAGAGCTATCCTTATAGACCTTGAGTGCCAGCCCTAATGGACCCATCCTTGGTAGGGGTATTATGATTTGGTAAGACTAAGAAATGGTACCTTCGCGTATACCTTTATGTGAATGAACATACTCTATGAGAACAAAGCTAAGCACAGAGTGAATATGCTTGTGGTAGTGGATTTACTTAAGATGAGACTAGAGTACAAAGAAACCCTTGATATTCCTTAACCATGTGCCAACATAGGATGTGTCCTAGTTCTACCCTTGGAAAGTAGAACACCCTTCTCGGAGTAGGGGTAGACTTCAGATTCCATACCTAGATAGTGTGGTCTATGTCGGTTAATGTCTATTCTCATCATGTGGGATGGATTCTAGTGTTGGAGAAAATCTACAACGTGTAGGTAGTGGAATGGGACGCTGTCTATACATGGCATAAGTAGACTTTAAAAATGCTAGGATAAGGTTCCCTAGGTCCTCCAAGACCATTTTGTGAAGTCCTCTAAATAATGAATGTCTCTTAGTTTAATGAGTATTGTTGACTTAGCTAATGTATGATAAACAGAAAGGTTCTCATCTAGGTAGCTTTGAGGATTGCTTCGGTAGGCTTGAAAAGGGTGTATGGGCGGTCTCTTCATGTCTTACTTAGGTGAGTCTTAGAGTAACTTGAGGTGGAGAGTCTAAATGATGAAAAGGGGTTACTTAATGCATATTAAACTATGTATTATTGTAATGTAAAAGATAGTCTTACTTTAGGGAGTCTTAAGGATTTATTAGGTGTGCTTGAAGAGGGTGTATGGACGCTTCTTGTTTTACTTAAGTGAGTCTTAGGACATTGGTAGGGATTCAAAATATTTATGTGTCTTCTGCATGGAAATGGTTGTCTCTTATGGATTACTTGAAATATGTCTTATATGTGTATGTTGTCTTGAAAGTGGTTCTTATACTTGTTTTTTTTTGAGATTTCCATCAAAAGGGCATAAAAAACATACTTTAACGTGAATGCCCATTTTAGCATGGTTTTACTGCATATAACCATACTTAGTACATTCAATGTGCTAATTTCATATGTTGTTTATTCCACAAGTGTAGGTGGCAAGTGAGGAGTCTCTTGGAAGTGAAGCTTGGGAAAAACATTTTTTAAAGCCTATTTGGTATGTCCTTCATATGATTTGAGGACATAGGTAGTTTAATTTTTCAAAAGACATTATAATAGACTTTGGTATTCCATTTTATTGATAAATGGGCTGTGACCCTAAGATTGTCATGTGTCTAAGATGGCTATGAAGAGACTTAGTCTTTCTTATGTTTCTATAAAAGAGATTTGAACTATTGTTATGAAAAGTTTTAATTCTATATCCCTTTTCATATATATATATATATATATATATATATATATATATATATGTATATAT
>NC_028646.1:30517046-30623335 GCF_001406875.1 Solanum pennellii
TATATATATATATATATATATATATATCCGAGAGGTCGAGTATGCCTTGTGGTGACTTAAGGATGCCCTAACTTCTAGGGTGTACTCTGGATCGTGACAAACTTGGTATCAGAGCATAAGGTTATGAAGTAGTCTTTAGGATTCAATATCTCATGAAAATCACGTCTAGTAGAGTCTTGTCCATTGGTGGTGAGTCGCGACACATCTTTGAGCAAGATGCTATAGGACGATAGAGGTTTCCCTTTCTTCATTACTCTTGTGTCATGTCATAGAGTTGAGGTTATGAGTGTCGTTTCCTTATATCTTATCTTATGTTTATAGGATATGACTACAAGAAGGATGACCACCAGAAGAGTGGAAGAGAAAGTTCCTCCCCGAGTTGAACAAGCTCCACAAGGTGTTCAAGTTCCTCAAGTTGAACAAGTCCCTATAACTAATGAAGGGAATGAGGTTTCGGTTGTTCCCTCAGACATAACTAATGGGGAGATTAGAGAGGCTCTCCTTACCCTAGCCCGAGCCATGACGACTCAAGTGAATAGAGACATTGGGCCTAGGATGAATGATTTTGAGAGTACCATGGCCTCTAGATTGAGGGACTTTGTCAGAATGAATCCTCCTATGGTCCTTGGTTCTAAGGTGGGAGAAGATCCCCAAGAGTTTCTAGATGGTGTCTATAAGGTGTTGAGTGCTATGGGAGTGACTTCTAGGGTGAAGAGGGAGTTAGCTTCATACCAATTGAGGGTAGTTGTTCATGTATGGTACACTCAATGGAAAGACAATAGGCTGGTTGAGTCGGGTCCTAAAGAATGGGAAGATTTTAAGGAAACTTTCTTAGGAATGTACTTTCCCGTGAAAAGAGGGAGGTGAAGGTTGAGAAGTTTATAAACCTTAGGCAAGGTAACATGAGTGTTGAAGAGTATTTGAAGTTTACCCTATTGTCTAAGTATTTTCCATCCTTGGTGTCTAACCCTAGGGATGAGATGAGTAGGTTTCTTACCAGTGTTGCCGACCTTGTGAAAGAAGAGTATCGTACGCCATGATCCATAATTATATAAACCTATCTAGACTTTACGGTGTATGCACAATCCATTGAAGGGTCCAAACTTAGTAGGATTTCAAGAAATTTGAAGAGGGGTAGATCCGATGAGCAAAATCAACCTAGGTTTAAGAAGAGGGATCCAAATCAAGATAGGTCTAGTTCTCATAAGGTCAAGTATGAGAGAGGTGGTTGTTCTCAAAGTGTTAAGCCTACTTGCTCCACTTGTGGGAAGAAGAACTTTGGAAAGTGTCTAGCCGGAACTAATGAGAGCTTTGGTTGTGGAAAGAATGATCATAAGGTGAGATATTGTCCTACTATTGAGTCTAGAGGAAGAGAGGCCAAGCAAGTTCCTCCTAATTCTCCGGATGTTGGTGCACCAAAGAGGAATCGTTTCTATTGCCTCCAAGCTAAAGCAAATCCGGATGAGGAAATCGATAAGTTATAGTTTTTTTTTTAAAGTTGTGATGATTTCCTTCTAAGTACGGGAGTATGGTGAATAGTTGGGTTTTGAATTATTGTCTCTTATCTTCTATTCTATTCGAACTTGAGAGTTTAGAATTTTATAGTAGCATGTTGCATGTGTTTAGGAGCCTAGGTGAAAATGAGTTTCATTGATCTCATTGCATTGTGCATTTTTATGAGGTTATGTTTATGTGGTAAAGTAAGTTCATATGATTTTGTCTCTCATATTGTCATGCCTTTTGTAACACTACGAAAGTTTATGACCTAATCTAGAGCTTCAAATGAAGAACTAAGACTTGTCACACTATTTATAGGTCTAGAATAATGTGTTTGAAACATTTAGGAAGTGTTAAAGTCAAAGCGTTAAAAAACGTCCACGACATTCGGTGTATTGTGAAATGTTCACTAGTGTGCCTTGGCCTGTTTCATGGGGTTGTAAGAGTCGGAAATTAATGAAATTTGGTAGGAAGTTGTTAAACAAGTTTTAGAGTGTGTTTAGGGTCGAAATGTTCGGGTACGACTCCCTAAGGACCACCCTAAACTATCAAACTTGACAGTGCACATCTACGAGCCAAACGATGAGCCGTCGATGGCTTCGTAGGTTGACACTTAAAAAATTCTCCAAAATGGTCCAAAATACACGTCTCTAATCCGAAAGACGCCTTGCCAGTACGGGGTCGTCGATGGACCTACGAACCGTAGGTCGAGGTCATGTAGGTTGGGGTTTGGTTTGACTGTCCAATTTTAAGTTGAGGGAATTAATTAGTTAGTTGGTTATTTAATTAATTAATGGTTAAGAGGTGTCTAATTAAGTTAGTTAAGGGACTATTTAAGACATAAAACTAATTAAACTAACCCAACACCCCACAATTCCCAAACTCAAATTCTCTCCAACTTCTCTCTGTTTTCTCTCTCTCTCCCCAAAGAACACCATTGAAGACCAAGGTTCAAGGTCAATAGGGCTCCAAGAAACTTTATCCATCAATATTGAGGGATTGTTAAGGTATGAAATCTCTTCACTCTTGGCATCTCTTTCCCCAAGAGGCTTCTTCAATTTGATTTCAAAGATATCAAAAACATGTGTTTCTTTCCAATTTGGTGTTTTGTCTTTCAATTCGATTTAGTATTGATTTATTTTGATAATTAATAATATATTATGATTGTTTATGGTATAATTATAGTACTTCTTAGTCTTTATCCTAATTCCTTGCTAGAATCCATGAATTGAATCCATTTCCCTAACCCTAGTTATGAATTGGACTTGTAGATGATTAGGGATGTTAGAATTGGTTTTGTTATTGTCGAATTCACTATATTATGACAATGATGAGTTATTTATTGGATAATTTATGGTGAATTGAGGGTGATATTCTTGATGAAGGCTATAGAGGCTAATTGGTAAGACATTGTGATCTTGAACTCTTTACTTCAATTATGATGGATTGTATTTTGTTATGTTGTTGTGGAATTAAAGTACTACATGTGATTAGATTTAGGAAGATATGATGTGATGAACATGAATATGATGGGATGATATGATTGTATTGGATGTGATATTATGGTAAGGTTGTGAGGGTGAAAGGTTTAAGATGATCCTGTTGTGTGACTTATGCGATAATGACTATGATATGTGATCTCACTAATGATGGACGTGTGATAAAAGGAAGTTCTCATCCTATGCCTAATGAACTAAATGGGATGCTATATGAGGGGTTACTCTCCTATGACCTAAATTAAGCTATGATTGTTAAAGAATGACTTAATGGCATTTCAAAAAGGGACTTTAGCTTAGAACAGAGTGAACTTGACAATGAAAGGTGTTGACCCCCCTTAGAAGGGAGATTCACCAAGGGTTCTCATGAGATTGTGAGAAAAATCCGATTGTGCATAAAAAGAGTCCAACACACGTCTCCTAGTTCTTGAACTATGTTGTCCCCATAGGCATACTAGCTAGTGGATCCACCTAGAATGCTACGTTCATGTTTTAGTCCTACCTTGGCAAGTATAACACCCTTTTAGTGTAGGGTTTCATGACACCGGAATTCCATGTTTAACTCACATGGTCTATTGTTGGTTAAGTATTTGTTCCCTATATTAAAATGAAAGTAATAAAGTAAACTCTAGCTAGGGTGACTTAAGGGGTTGTTAGTGTAGTTAGGGGTATGGGACTCTAACTATACATTGCACTAGTTGTCCTTAAGAGAATTCCTAGGAGGTTGTTCTTATGCTCGTATAAAGTAAATGTGTAGGACCCCAAAAATGACCTATGTTAAATAGAGCCTAACATGTTGGTATTGATGTTCTAAGGTGATAATTATGTCTAAAATATAGTATATAAGTAGTAGCTAAAGTATTAGAGGTGTTGGAAGTCAAACGTCAAGGAACGACTAAGACGTTCGATGGCTAAGTCACCTAAATGTCTAAAATGTGGTTCTATGTGTTTATGTGTGTTTCGTGGTGTTTTAAGGTTCTTAATTGATTTAATATAGCATGTATAGGCAGTGGTTAAAGTTTCCTGAAGTTTGGAGGTCAAAGGACCAAGAACGTCCAAGACGTTGGAAAGATATGCTTTGAGTCGACCTTGTACGTCTAGGCGAGTTTCGTCGAGTTTTACATGTTCATTTTTGATGAAATTCTTGTGAGAGGTTTTAAAATTATAGAAGATCGTATTTGTGTTGGAAACATCCGGGAAATTATCCCCAAGGACCATCTAAGGGTCCTTGAGGAAGGACCTAAAATTAGTGTGCAGGCTGTCCCAGGCAGACCTTGGCAACGGAGCAGTCAACGACCAGTCGTGGCTGTGACGCCCCGTCAAAGGGTCCCGTCTTGAGGGACTTAGCCTAGGGTGAATATAGGAAGCTTGGACATCTACTTTTGCCACCGACGGAGGCCTATGACGGCCCGTCGAGGTGGTGATGCCCCATCAAGGGCAGGCGTCACACGACCTGCCTTTCTGCGCAGGTGCTGCTGTCCACTTAGGGGTGAATTGGTAAATTCACCCCACTTCTAAATTAAGTCATGGATGGTTTGTTAAGGGTATTTTGGGTATTTTACTTAAATATATAAAGGGTAATCACATGGAAGACCTTCATTCTTCAAAATCATAAACCCAAAACTGTTACAAAATATTCCAAAACCTCCATTGAAGTCCAACTTGAAGAGGCAGCTTGGTGAGGGGTTTTTTTTGTCGAAATTCTTCATCAAACTGAAGAATTATCATCCTTGAGGTATGGCTTTTGATCCTTGAAACTCGTTTCATCAAGGAGCCCAATCCTCAATATGTTTTTCAAAGTTTTCTAAAGTGAATTGTCCAATTTCATGATTGTACCATGGGTTCTTGCATAAATGATTTCTAAACATTGAATTATGATATAATTGATATTGTATTTATGATTTCAATCTAAATGACCTATGAACCCATGTAAATTGATGAACCCTAGTTTTTGTATATAATGTGGGTTACATGATATTAAGTTAATATTGTTGAATTGTTATGTAGTTTCTTATGGGTAATGATATAAGAATTGTATTCAATTGTTATCTAATTGATCCTAGATTGTTAAACCTAGATTGAATTTATAGAGATTTCATAGCATTTTATGATTATTGCTTGAATTGTTGGTTATGGCCTTGGGTAAGGGCCTTGTGATGTTGAATTGCACGATTTAGAATTGAATTGCAGTGTGAATAAGGGAATGAAGGTATGCTACCCGGATTTTTTTAATCTCATATTAATTATACTTTGATTCTATTGTGATTGGTATGGTCCACTTATGGTCGCGGTGTTATGTGTTTTACTTGCAATTGACGTGGCCTTGTCGGCGTTACTTTATGCAATATGATGAGCATGACCTTATTGACAACTTCTTGAAGTTATGTGGCTATTTGTGTATTTTGATTATGTGAACCATGACGTTATCTATCTACATGTGAATTTATATAGTCATATATGTATTCTTCTAGTTATGTTGCCTTAAGTGATCATGTTGACTTTGACTTGACATTATGAGTATAGTGTTAGGTTAAGTCTTTGTTATTTCTATTTGACTTTATGAGTATATGTGGAGTATATTACTGATGTTAAGAGGATATATAGGATGACTTGAAGATGTTAGGTTGTTTTAGAAGTGTTTTTAGAATGACTTGTATTATGTGTTAAAAGTGAAGTATGTGATGTCTTGTCTTGATTGACTTGTATATCTTGCTTGATGTATAGATGATTATGAATATGCGATGTCTTTATTTAGAGTGTTAGAGATCTAAGTATTGAATGTATGAATAGCATGTGACTTTAAAAGATGTTATGAGAGTCTCTTATGTGCAAACCTTGACTTAAGGGTAAGGTTAAGAATGATTGAAGTGTAAGCCGTTATGGTATCCTTCAAAGTAAAGGAATGATGGACTTAAGGTTAGTTGGCTTTAACGACATCATATTAATCCTTAGGAAAGTCATCATGAGCTTCTTGTCGCCATTGTGAGGTAGCCCTAGTGGAACTTCCTTGGTAGGGTAAATGTGATTGGGTTATGAACTAGTTATGGAACCCTTTTATGTGAACCTAATGTATGAATTACTCTATGAGAACGAAGGCTAGCACCGAGTTAGTATGGTAAGGGAAAGTAGTTCTAGTTAAGTATGAGACTAGAATACAAATAAGCCCTTCATATTCCTTAACCATGTGCCTACATGGGATGTGTCCAAGTTCTACCATTGACAAGTAGAACAACCTCATCGGAGTAGGATAGAACTTCGGATTCCATGTCTTGCTATCATGGTCTATGTCGGTTATTGCCTATTCTCATCATATGGAATACCTATTAGCATTTGAGGAGTTTATGGAGTTTAGGTGGTGGTATGGGACGCTATCTAGGCATTGCACAATAGACTTTAAAGGTGTTATTTGGAGTTCCTAGGTCTTGTTCAAGACCATTCTTGGAATGTCCTTTATGTGATGTATGAGTCTTAATGAACTAATGAACTAATAACTTATGTTAAGGAGTATCTAAATAAATGAGTACCTAATCTAAAGTGACTTAACGATTTCTTAGCTAAAGTGTGAAGAGGACATAAGGGATGATCTCTTCATGTCTTATCTTTGGAAGTCTTGAGTATGACTCTAGTTAGGGAAGTTTGTTGATTTTGTGGACATGATTTAAGCCTTAGGTAGTTTTAAGGACTATTTAGGTAATCTTGAAGAGGTCACTATGGACGTTATCTTCTTGATTTACTTAAGTAGGTATTTTGATAGCCTTTGGAAAGAGAATGTCATATCATCTATGTGTTGGTGATTTATGTGAGCATGATTCTATCTCAAGGAGTCTATTGGATCTCTTAAGTGTGTGTGTAAGGGATTACATAGGCAGTCGCTTCACAACTCACTCAAGTGAGACTTAGAGTTTACCTTTGGTAGAAGAATCTTACCTTGATGTTTATGATTGCTTTGTAAGTATGTATGTGAATCATTAAAGGTAATCTTAAGGGTCGTTTAGGCACATCTAGAGAGGGTGTATGAGCGGTCTCTCTTTGTGTCACTTAAGTGAATCTTAGGATGACTTTAAGTGAGGAAATTACATGCTAGAAGTATCTTATGTGTTTCTAAATTGATTTATGATGTTATTATGATTATAATATAATTTTAAATGAAAAGAGGCATATTTCCAATAAAGTCCGTTTTCATGATTTTTATGCATAAGCCATACTTAGTACATGTGGTTGTACTAATTCCATGCTTTTATCTGTATAGTTCTTGGTAGGTGAGGAGCTTTGAGAAGTGAAGACTTGGACTTAGAGGATCGTTCAAGAGATGTTGAAGTATGTCCTCACTTGACTCGAGGGCATATATATTTCTTTTATGTTTTCATTCAAAGTATTGTAATAGACTAAGTATTTGTATATTCGTATTTTGAAGTATGGTCCCGTCCCAAGTATTCTTATGTCCTAAGTTGATGAGATTGAGACTTAGTATTTCCTATTACTTTTATACGGAAGAGATTTTGAAGACTATATTATGTTTTGTGAAATTTTTTAGTTCTGCACTACTTTTCACTATGTATATGCAATGAATGATATGAAAGATGCTTGTTTAAGAACTCTGAGAGTTCGACGACGCCGTGCCACAATTCAAGATTGTGCCCTGACTTCTAGGGTGTGGTTTCGGGTTATGACAAAATAATGTACATATGTTATACTTTACATGTTGATGATCCTATATGATGTTCATTTGACTTATGAACATGTTATTGGTCTATATTGCTATATATGATGATAACTACTCAGGATGCTATGTTATATGAAGTTAGGCATTACTTATTATCTCTTTCCTTGTTTACTTGATCATGTGGGGTTATGGGACTTCATGTGAGCATTGCACTTGTATGCTGGGATTAGATTGTTAGTAAGGGTCTTATAAGCTATGATAATATGAACTCTTGAACATGTTTTGTTGTTATGACATTATGTTGGAGTTGATTTGTTCATATGATCTTGATATTCTACTATTCATGTTGATATGACCTTATATTGATAATATCCATATTGACTTGACTTTATTGATGATGTTGATCTTGTGTGCATATGGACTTTTATTAATAAATATGTGATCATTGGCTTATATGTGTTCTTATTTATGCATTAAGGCTTTCAATAGTGACTTAGCATGACTTTGAACAAAATGTCCCTATAAGCATGATTTCAACTATTATATGTGAATATGTTTCCATACTTATTACAAGTGGATGCACTAAACTATATTCTTTCCCTTTACCTAAAAAATGTAGGTTTGTACCATTGAGGTATCAAGGTCGCTCGCAAGAAGACTTGGACTTTTCCCCAAGTTTTGGTAGGTCTTCTAGTTTCGAGGATGGTGACACGTACTCTACCTTAATAGTATTTCTATAGTGGAAAGACATTTATTTCTCTCCTATTTTTGAAGATATTAATGTAATTCCTATGTGGAAATTATGAATATGTATTAAGGGCTATGCCCGAATGTGTAACTTCATTTTAGATGGTTTAATGTGATATAATATTATTAGAGTAAATTCTTATATGTTGGTTATATTGTCTAAACGAGAAGTCTATGTAAGCTTCCTACACAAGGAGTCTAAGTAAACCCCCTAAGGTGAAAGGTTTGTATAAACCTTAATATGTAAAACGTTTTAATTTTTTTCGCATTTTCACCTATGACATGTTATGAAGAATGCTAATAGTCTAGTCTTTTCCCATCCGAGGACGCCGCCGCCTGTTACGTCTAGGGGGTGCTCCATGGTCATGACAAACTTGGTATCTGATCTTGAGGTTGAAAGTAATCTTAGGATTTATGTCTCACTAAACCACGTCTACGTAGAGTCTTGTTCATGGGTTTGAAGAGCGCCAGACTTATGAATGAGAGGCTATGTGATGATTAGGTTTTCTCAATTATTGGTAATCTTGAAAGTCGTGCCTTATGTGTGGTAATTCTATGTGTCCTTTTTTCTTCTAATCCTTTTCTTGTGGATATAGGAGATGACTACTCGAAGGGAAGCCACGATGAGAGTGGAGGAAGATTTGGCTAATTTGGGAGTTCCTCCCCAAGATAACCAATCCCCCCCCCCCCACAACGTAATAAGGTGCCTCCACAAGACCAAGCTCTAGTCATTCCTCCATTTATGACATATGGAGAGATAAGGTCAACATTTGTGATTCTGGATCAAGCCATGACTACCCAAGCTAAAGCGGTAGCCACTCAAGCTCAAGCCATGACGGCTTAAGCCAATCGAGAGGTTAGACCACGTGTTCAACCAAATGCTAGTACCATGTCGACCTACTTGAGGGACTTCACGAAGATAAACCCTCCTATGATTTATGGGTCAAAGGTTAACGAATACCACCAAGACTTCCTAGATGAAATCTATAAGAATTTTTATGCTATGGGGGCGAGTTAAAATGAGAAGGCCGAGGTAGGTTCCTATCAACTCAAGGACGTAGCTTAAACATGGTACACCCAATGAAGAGATAATAGGGCCTTGAGAGCGGGTCCTATCATTTGGAAGGTGTTTAGGAGGGCTTTGCTTTATCGGTTCCTTCCTAGAGAGAAAAGGGATAAAGTGGAAGAGTTCATCAACCTTCATCAAGAAGGTATAAGTGTGATACAGTACTCCTTCAAGTTCACTAAATTGTACAAATATGCTCCTTCGTTGGTATCCAATCCTAAGGATGAGATGAGTTGCTTTGTGATGGGAGTGTCTGATGATCTAGTTGAAGAGTGTCATTCGGTGATGCTCCATGACAATATGGATAACTCTCTGTTGATGTTTCATGCACAACAAGTTTTGATAAGACGGGACTCAAGAGGAAGAATAGGGAGCTTAAGAGCGCCAAGTCTTATGAAGGAGGTACTTTCAAGGGTAGGCTTGAGATTCAAGACAAGCTAGGTTAAAGAAGAGGGTGTCTAACAAATTTCTTTCTAATTTCCCTAATGCAAACAAGGATAGGGTTTATAACCCTAGGTCTCAAAAGGTAAGGAGTGGAAATTCACCAAGTAACAAACCTACGTGTGCAAAGTGTGGTAAGAAGCATAGGGGTGAATGCTTGGTGGGAACGAGAAATTGCTATGGTTGTGGAAAAGGGGACATTAGGTTAGGTATTGTCCTAATGTGAGGAGTCAAGAGAAGGGTAGTGTTCAAGCTCAAGAAATTGGTCCTAGTTCTGAAGCTCGAAAGAGGAACCACTTCTATGCTCTCCGTTCTAGGGGTGAACAAGAAGAGTCTCCTGATGTGGTCACTAGCATGTTACAAATATTCTCTATTGATGTTTGTGCCTTACTTGATCCTAGTGCTACTTTATCATTTGTAACTCCTCTAGTAGCTAAAAAGTTTGATGTTCTACCCAATATTTTGATTGAACTATTTTCAGTTACAACCCGGTTGGGTGACTCCGTTGTGGCTAGAAGAGTCTTTAGGATTTGTCCTATATCTCTGTCCAATAGAGTTACATTGGTTGATTTGGTAGAACTTGATATTGTTGATTTTGATGTTATTTTGGGAATGTATTGGTTGTATGCTTGTTTTTGTTCCATAGATTGTCGAATAAGAGTGATTAAGTTTAATTTTTCTAATGAACCCGTCTTAGAGTGGAAGGGGGGTGACTCAATTCCTAGTGGTCGTATCATTTCTTATTTAAATGCTTGTAAAATGATCTCTAAAGAGTTTCTTTACCATATTGTCAAAGTCAAAGATCTTGAGTCCGACATTTCTCTTATAAAGTCGGTCACCGTAGTGAAATATTTTCCGAAACTCTTTCCAAATGACTTGCCCAGAATTCCTTCTAAGCGGGAAATATATTTGGGTATCGACTTGTTACTGGATACGAAACCCATTTGAATCCCTCCTAGCGGATGACTCCGGCAGAGTAGAAAGAGCTAAAGCATCAACTCAAAGATTTATTCGACAAGGGTTTTATTCAACCAATTATTTCACCACGGGGAGCTTCTGTGTTGTTTGTTAAGAAGAAGGATGGATCCCTTAGGATGTTCATTTACTGTCGTCAACTAATTAAGGTCACCATTAAGAACAAGTATCCTCTCCCTCGAATTGACGACTTGTCTGATCAACTCCAAGGGGCAAGATACTTTTTTAAGATTGACTTGAGGTCAGGGTATCACAAACTTAGGGTGAGAGGTGAGGATGTACCTAAAATGTCTTTCTGAACTAGGTATGATCACTATGAGTTCCTAGTGATGTCTTTTGGTTTCACTAGTGCCTCGGCGACTTTTACAGACCTTATGAATAAGGTGTTTTGGAATTACCTAGAGTCTTTTGTGATTGTCTTCATTGACGATATCTTTATATATTCGAAGAATGAGGGTGAACATATGGACCATTTGTGAGTGGTATTACAAGTCCTTAAGGAACACCATCTATTTGCCAAATATAGTAAGTGTGAGTTTTGGTTGAGATCGTGGCGTTTCTTGGTCATATTATCTGAAGTGAGGGTATAGAGATCGATCACAAGAAAACTAAGGCGGTTAATAATTGGACTCGACCATTGACTCCAATCGACGTTAGGAGTTTCTTGGGTTTAGCCGGGTATTATAGGAAGTTTGTGGATGGGTTTGCGTCAATTGCTTCTCATTTGAATACCTTGACCCAAAAGAATTTTAAATTTGAGTTGTCAAGAGGCATGTGAAAGAAACTTCAAAATTTTGAAAATTTTGAAAGATAGGCTTACCTTCGCTCCCCTGTTGACCTTACCGGAGGGTACCAAGGATTTCGTGCTATATTGTGATGCTTCCCGAGTGGGTTTTGTTGTGTCCTTATGCAACATGGGAAGGTAGTAGCCTGTGCCTCCAGACAACTCAAGGTTCATGAGAAGAATTACCCAACTCACGATCTTGAATTAGCGGTCGTAGTGTTTGCTTTAAACTGTGGAGGAATTACTTGTATGGTATTCATGTGGATGTGTATACCGACCATAAGAGTCTTCAATATGTTTTCACTCAAAAGGAGTTGAATCTCCGACAAAGAAGATGGTTGAAATTATTGAAAGATTACAACATGAGTGTTCTCTACCATCCAGGCAAGGCCAACGTTGTTGTGGATGCTCTAAGTCGTATGACCATGTGTAGTGTTTCTTATGTGGAAGAAGGCAAGAAAGACCTAGTGAAATATGTTCATAGGTTAGCTCGATTGGGTGTTCGGTTAGAAGATTCCCCAAATGGTGGGTTTATGGTTCATAATAACTCTGAGTCATCTTTAGTGGTTGAGGTGAAGTCTAAGCAACATCTTGATCCTCTATTGATGGAGTTGAAGAAATCGGTACTTAGAAAATTCAATTGTTTAGGTACCAAGGTAGATTGTGTGTACCGGATGTTGATGATTTGAGTGGAAAGGTTTTAAAAGAATCTCATGGTTCCCAATATTCTTTTCATTTGGGTGCCACCAAAATGTATCATGATCTTAGAGAGGTATATTGGTGGGATGGCTTGAAAATGGACATAGCAGAGGTTGTATCCAAGTGTCCAAATTGCAAACAAGTTAAAGTCAAGCATGTAAAGCCTAGTGGTCTAATATAAGAAATGGGTGTTCCTATTTTGAAGTAGGAAGAAATTAATATGGACTGTGTTGTTGTGTTGCCTCAAACCCAAAGGCAAAATGACTTAATATGGGTTATTATGGATAGGTTGACGAAATACGCTCACTTTATCCTAGTCAATTCTACTTATTTGGTAGAAGATTATGCAAGGATATACATTGATGAGATTGTGATTCTTTGTGGGATTCGTTTGTCCATCATATCGGATAGAGGGGCTCAATTCACTTCTCGTTTCTGGAGGTCTTTTCAAAAAGGTTTGGGTACTCAAGTGAAGCTTAGCACCACTTTTCATCCCCTAACGGATGATATAGCGGAGCAAACTCTAGAAGGCATGTTAAGATCTTGTGTGATAGATTTCTTAGAGAATTGGAACAATCACCTACCATTATGGAATTAAACTATAATAAATAACTACCATTCCAGTATTTCCATGGCACCTTTTGAAGCACTCTATGGTAGAATATGTAGGTCTCCGGTTGGGTGGTTTTAGGTGGGTGGGTCTTCACTTCTTGGTCCGGAGATAATCTATGACACTTTAGAGAAGGTTCGGGTGATAAGGGATAGGTTGAAAGAAACCTATATTCGGCAAAAATCCTATGGGGACAATAGAGGAACAAATTTGGAATTCAATGTAGGTGATATGGTGTATTTGAAGATTCACCTATGGAAGGGGTGATGAGATTTGACAAAAAGGGAAAGTTAAGTCTTTTGTATATGGATCCCTATGATATTTTGTATTGGGTCAGAAAACTTGCATATGAGTTGAAATCACCTAGTGAACTATCTTCGGTTCATCTGGTATTTCATGTCTCCATGTTAAAGAAGTGTATTGGTGATCCCCTGTCCATTCTCCTTATTAAAGGGTTAGGTGTGGATGAGAGACTTTCCTATGAAGAGGTTCCGGTGGGAATTCTAGATCGCCAAGTCAAGCAGTTGAGGAACAAAGAGGTGGCCTCTGTAAAATTCCTATGGCGAAACCACCTATTTGAGGTAGCAACATGGGAGGCCGAGGCCATCATGAAATCCCGTTATCCTCATCTTTTTTATCAAAATTCTAGCCAATGTTGATAATCCGCATAAAACTAATGAGTTAATTTGAACTTTGCTTGATTTGCTAAAATGTGCATAATTATGGTAAAGGTTCATGCTAAAATGAGTTTCTTTGTAAATATGCTCTCTTAATTAACTTGCACCTATTTGTGACTTTGTGTATAGTTTCTTTCATGTAATGATATTGAGCATTGATATTGAGCTTGTTAATGAGCCTTGAAAATAAGTTATGCATAAGTGACTCTTAAGGTTATGTTGAGCTCATGTTGATGTTTATAAGGTAGTTCCACAGGATTTGATGTTGAGCTCTTATATGTGGTAAATTGTGATTTGAGTTGCTATGTGTAAATGTCATGTTGTTTATTGACTGGAGTTGAAAATTGCTCCTTTGAGATGTAACTCAAGTTGTTTATATGTTGTTGGTTGGGCTGCTAGTATTGAGTTTCCTAATTTCCCCTACAAAAGATTTTTAGTGTCATTCAAGGACAAATGTTCTTAAGGGGGGATAATGAAACACTCCAAAAGTCCATGACCTAATATATAGCTTCACATGAAGAACTAAGATTAGTAACACTGTGTATAGGCCTAGAATAATGCATTTGAAATATTTAGGAAGTGTTAGAGTCAAAGCGTTAAGAAACATCCACGATGTCCGATGAATTGTGAAATGTGAGCTAGTGTGCCTTGGCATGCTGCATTGGGTTGTAAGAGTCGGAAATTAATGAAAATTGTAATAAAGGCGTCAAGTATTAGAGTGTGTTTAGGGTCGAAACGTTTGAGTAAGACTCCCCAAGGACCACCTTAAGGGTCCTTGGAGAGGACCCTTGTATCTGACCTAAAACTGTCAAACTTGACGGTGCACATTTATGAGCCAAACGACGAGCCATCGATTATATCGTGGGTTCACACTTAGAATATTCTCCAAACTGGTCCAAAAGACAATTCTCTGATCCAAATGACGCCATGCAAGTATGAGGCCGTCGAAGGACCTACGAACCATAGGTTGAGGTCTCGTCGGATCGGGACCTACGAACCATAGGTCGAGGTCTCGTCGGATCGGGTCTGTTTTGACTATCCAATTTTAAGTTGAGGGAATTAATTAGTTAGTTGATTAGTTAATTAATTAAGGGTTAAAGGTGGCTAATTAAGTCAGTTAAGGGACTATATAAGACACAAACCTAATTAAACTAACCCAACACCCCACAATTCCCAAACTTAAATTCTCTCCAACTTCTCTCTGTTTTCTCTCTCTTTCCCCAAAGAACACCATTGAATACCAAGGTTCAAGGTCAATAGGGCTCCAAGAAACTTTTTCTCCATCAATATTCAAGGATTTTTAAGGTATGAAATCTTTTCACTCTTGGTATCTCTTTCCCCAAGAGGCTTCTTCAAATTGATTTCAAAAGATGTCAAAAACATGGGTTTCTTTCCAATTTCGTGATTTATATTTCAATTGGATTTAATGTTGATTTCCTTTGATTATTAATGATAGATTATGTTTTGTTTTGGATCATTACGGTGGTTCTTAATCTTTTACCTAATTCTATGCTAGAATCAATGAATTGAATCCCTTACCCTAACCCTAGTTATAAATTGGACTTGTAGATGATTAGTGTTGTTATAATTTTTTGTATTATTTCTTAATTCACAATATTATGATGATGATGAGTGAGTTATTAGATAATTTGTGGTGAATTGAGGGTGAGATTCTTGATGAAGGCTGTGGAGGCTAATTGGTAAGACATTGTGATCTTGTACTATTTACTTCAATAATAATGGATTGTATTTGGTGATGATGTTGTGAAATTGAAGTATTACATCTGATTAGATTTAGGAAGATATGATGTGATGAACATGAATAGTGATGACATGATATGATTGTACTGGATGTGATATTATGGTTGTAAGACCCCCAAAATGAGTTAGGGTGTCTAGAGCCTCACATGTTGATCATAAGGGTATAAGGTCCTAAAATTTCTTATAATATGGATTTGATGCAGTGCGTAAAGTTTGAGGTGATTTGGAAGTCGAACATCAAGGGACGACCAAGACGTTCGACAACTAGTTGCCAAAGGGGCCTTAGATGCTTTTATGTGTTTTTGGATGTGCCATAAGATTATGAAGTCCTAAAATGAGTTATAATGATGTTTATAGGAAGTATATGATGTTTCATGAAGTTTGGAGGTCAAATGTCCATGAACGTCCAAGATGTTCTAAAGTTAGCCCTTCAGATGTTTAAGTATGTCTTGATGGGTCCTAGCATGCTTGGACATGTTTTATGTGTGCATTTTTGGTGAAACTTGCATGGAAGGTTTTTGACTTGTCAATGTTTATATTAGCGTTTGAAACATTTGTGTACGAATTCTCTAGGGCCCTATAAAAGGGCCCACAAGTAGGACCCAAGGGCTGTCGAGACACTGCCTTGGCAGTGTTACTCGACGCCTCGTTGGTGGACTAACGCCCCATAGATGGGGAAGAGTGATGGGAATTAATCCTGGAGAAGTCTTGGCCACATGACAGCGTCAGACCCAATCGACGGAGGGCACAAAACGGCCCATCAATGGACCAACACCCCGTCGATGGGTCTATCGATGCAGGTTGATGCATCACTTCCTAGCAACTTCTCATTAAAGGGGTGAATGGAAATTCCCCTACTTGATTTAATTAGCTATTTGGGTGTATATAAGTGATCAAAAAAGTGATCATCCCATTCCCAATCCAATTCACAACAAATAAACTTCCCCTCCAAAACCAATTCTCCTTAGAAACCTCCATTGAAGGTGAAGCTCAAGAACAACTTGGAGCTTGGATTTCCATGGATTATTCATCAAGTTTTAGAGGTATTCAACTAGACAAAGGTATGTTGATGCTTCTATCTAGAGAGTTAATCTCAAAGTTTCAAAAGAGATTTCATGATCAAACTTCTTCTTCTTCTTCTTCAATCTATCCATGGGTTCTTTCGAAAAACATTTTTAATGGATTAATCACTATGAATGTGTTGGTATTAACGTGAAATTTAATCCGATTGCATTATGAACCGATGTCCCTTCGTGAAATCAATTTAGCCCTTGCATGGGCATTGTGATCGTGCCTTATTAATGGTTAAATTGTGATTCTCTTATGTTGAATTGTTTATATCCACTGTTATTTACGTGTATTGATGATCAATTGATGTTTAAAGATCCATGTGGATCAATGTATGAAGATTTGAGCATGCTTAGTCTAGTTATCAATGTGATCGCTGTAACATTGGTCCTTAATTGTATAGAAGTGGAATTCAATTATATTGAGAGTCTTGTAGCTACTATTTTAGTTTAATATCATCATTGAATTTTGATTATAAATCTTTCATTATCAAAGTAAAGAAGGCTGGTATGAGTTGATATAGGTTCTTGTAGTCTATTGATTGATAATACTATGTATCTGATGTGATCTCGATTTTAGGTTATATGAAGCATGATTAATTTTGAGTAATGATCTATTTAGATACTTCCTAACATGTACATTATTGTTAAGAATATGATTTATGATCAAGGCCTTAGGGAATCAGTAGCATTGCCTATTTTCTCTACTCTCTATGGAATTGATAGTTTGATGCCAATGTTGGTATCTTGATCTTTTAGGGATTTAAGCATGATTTTATTATGTTTAGTGTATATTCATCTACTATCCTAAAAGTTTGTTATTGATAAAATATGATTGATGAACTACACTAGGAAGTTGGTTGATGATCTATAACTCTCTACTTTCTACTATATATGTGATGTATTGTATTATATAGTAGCATGATCTTGTAGCGACTTGTATATGATTTCTTTGATGATTATGGTACTTTATATACTGTCTTATACTTGAATTTTTGATTAAAGAATAGAAATGTTCAATGATGACCCAAGTCTAAAGGATTGGTAAGAATTTCCCTACTTTTTTACATATCTAGTTCTCTATAGTATTGTTGATCAAGCATTGTATAAAATCGTGTCGTATGGTCCACTTATGGTGGCACTGTTTTCTTTATTGGCATTATATATGTGTTTACCATGGCCTTAAAGGCAAATTGATGAATAAGTGAATGAGTGGTTATGATGATCGTACTATGTAAAACTTATTCCTACTTTCCTATTCTAGTTGTGATCTAGGTTGTATGGCTATTATATAAACATGTGTATATCTAAGTTAGAGTAAAGTTTAGGTGATGCCATTGATGATTTAAAATGGTTATTAGTCCCTTCCCATGTACCCCTATGTCAATGTGTGAATAGCTAAGGGTAGGAGTCTTGAATGTAATGTGAAGATATTCTTGCCTCCTAGGCTAAATGGTGTTGTGTGATCTATAATTGGTTGTGTATTGTGGTCTTAGTAGGGTGGCAGCCTCGAGGTGTTATTGATAGACATTATGTAATCAGGTTGACCAATGTACACACACTCACACATTATGCATGCTTACATAGTAGTAAAGGGTCATGGTGTCTAATGAAAGGTTGATCTCATATTCACTAGATGTCTACTACTATGCTTGAAAGGTAAATGTATGTGAAGTATGTTATGTATTCCATCTAACTAGGATGACTTGATAGGTGCACTAGTATGGGCAAGGGTATGGGACCTTGTTTATGCATTGCACATGTGTACCTTGATAGGATAGTTCCTAGGTTTGGTTTCTATATACGTGAAAGTGAATGTATATGAACATGTTACGAATGTGTATTACATGATATAATGTGAAGTATGTGGTATGATGAAGTATGATTATACCTAGTGTCTAAATGTGTTTATATGAAAGCATGGCTCATATAGTTACACTTGTACACTCATGCATGAATGAAGTGAAATATGAATATGTGTGGTCTAAAGGTGCTATGTGAAAGGTTTCCTCACATGTATATACACACACACATGAATGATGATCTAGTCAATAGAGGGGCTCTTGAAAGGTATTCTCAAGAGTATCCTAAACTAGATAAATGCTTACATCTGCTATCTCCCTATAAAAGGCTTTCTCTTATGATATAGGTTGATGAAAGGACTTCTCATCTATAACCCATGAAGCTAAGCATATGGGAAGTTAATCTCCTAAAAGTTCATGTTTTATAAAGTAAAGTAATAAAGAATTTTAATAAAGGGAACTTAGCTTAGCACCGAGTGAACTTGAAGTGACGGGTGTCCCTTTTTATTGGAGGAAAGTAGGTCACCATAATCATCATGAGGTGGATAGCCTCATGACCCCAAAAGGGTGTTAGAGATATGTTTCCATGATGCTTCCAAGTTCCATAATTATGTTGCCCCATAGGATCTTGCAAGTGATATCACCTAATATGCTATCATGATACTGATGTCTTACCTTGGCAAGTAAGGCACCCTCTTTTTGTGTGAGGGGATGACATCAAATTCCATGTTTGGCTTACATAGTCTTATTGTAGGTGAAGACTATAGTTTCCCTAAAGTAAAATTGACAATGGAAGTAAAGTAAGGAACTAGGATAACTTAAGGGTAGTTGCTTAGTGTAGGTGGGGGTATGAGACTTCACCTACCCATTGCACAAGTGACACTTGAGAGAATTCCTAGGAAGGTGTTCTAATGCATGTGTATATGTTTATGGTTCTCTTGCATGACATTGTGTTGGTGTTTACATGATGAGATGATATGTATGACATGAATTTCTAATATGACTGTGTGACTAAGGCCCTATATTGAAGTGTATGTTGGTTGCCAATACTATTATACTTCTATGAGGGTATGTGTTGGCTTATATTAGTAGTATGCGTAATTCCTTGTGGCCTTAAGGCGATGCGTTGCACCAAGTATCACTAGAGGGTTCTTGGGAGATTAAGAAGTTAAAAGAAAGATGTTCACTGTTAAAGGAAAATGCTTACTGTAAAAGAAAAGAGCTCACTATAAAGTGACCTCAAATGTGCTTTAAATTCTATATGTGATTCTATATGATATTTGGACTTTGAATATGTCTATATGAAGTATGGGAATGATATAAATTCTATTGTAGAAATGTTTTATAAAGATTTCATAAAAAGGCATCATGTATGGATTTCAAGAAAAATGTCCCTTTTTAAATGAATGTTTTTGCATGGTTTCCATACTTAGTGCATTCTTGTACTAAATCCATTATTCTCTACTTTTTTGCACAAAGTGTAGGTTATGGATGCTTAAAGGATGTCTATATGATTGAGGAGCTTGATATGTGATACCCAAGCTCAAGGAAAGGGATCCTTAAGTTCAAGGATTCCTAAGTCATGTCTTATGTAAAGTGTATAAGCTTACTTATGTATCATGTTTCAAGGGTCGTGTCCCTAAATTACTCTTATGATGTTGTGTCTAGGATGACGAAGAGACTTAAGGTCTGAATATGTACTTGTGATATTTTATATATATGAGGTAAAATTTCTAGCATATAAAGTGCTATGAAAAGTTTTAAATTTTCTACTAAACTTACTATGATAATGCATTGAATGATAACTATGGGCTTGTATAGGACCTTTGAGAGGTCAAGTACGCCATGTTACTTCGAAGAGGGTGCTCCCGGGATGTGACATTGGTAAGGTTGTGAAGGTGAAAGGTTGAAGATGATCCTCTTGTGTGCTTTATGTGATAATGACTATAATATGTGATCTCACTGATGATTGTTGTGTGATGAAAGGAAGTTCTCATCCTATTCCTAAAGAGATAAATGACATGCTATATAAGGGGTTAGTCTCCTATGACCTAAATTAAGCTATGATTATTAAAGAATGACTTAATGTCATTTCAAAAAGGGACTTTATTTTAGCACCGTGTGAACTTGGCAATGCTAGATGTTGACTCCCATAGAAGGGCATACAGAGAGTCAAACACATGTCTTCTAGTTCTTGAACTATGTTGCCCCCCATACGAATACTAGCTAGTGAATCAACCTAGAATGCTATGTTCATGTTTTGGTCCTACCTTGGCAAGTAGGCCATCTTATTTCGGTGTAGGGTTTCATGACACTGGATTCCATGTTTAGATCACATGGTCTATTGTCGGTTAAGGCGATTGTTTCCAAAAGTAAAATGAAAGTAATAGTGAACTCTAACTAGGGTGACTTAAGGGGTTCTTCTTAGTGTAGGTAGGGGTATGAGACTCTACCTATACATTGCACAAGTTGGCCTTGAGAGAAGTCATATGAGGTTGTTCTTATGCTCTTATAAAGTAAGTGATATGTGTATGTTGAATTTATATGTTGATGATCCTATATGATGTGAGCCTCACTATGAACATGTTATTGGTCTATATTGCTATATATGATGATGACTACTCAGGATGCTGTGTTATATGAAGTTAGGCATTACTTATGATCTCTTTCCTTGTTAACTTGATTATTGGGGTTATGGGACTTCACTTGAGCAATGCACTTGTATGCATGTGATGAGATTGTTAGTAAGGGTCTTATAAGCTAATGGTGATATGAACTCTTGAACATGTTCTGTTGTTATGACATTATGTTGGAGTTGCTTTGGTCATATGATATCTATGTGCTACTATTCATGTTGATATGACCTTATGTTGATAATATCCATGTTGACTTGACTTTATTGATGATGCTGATTTTGTGTGCATATGGACTTGTCTTAATGAATATGTGATCATTGGCTTATATGTGCTCTTATTTGTGCATTAAGTCTTTCAAAAGTGACTTTGCAAGACTTTGAACAAAATGTCCTTTTAAGCATGATTTCAAAGATTATATGTGCATATGTTTCCATACTTAGTAGAAGTGAATGTACTAACCCGTATTCTTTTCCTTTTCTTAAATAATGTAGGTTCGGGCCGTTGAGGTATCAAGGTCGCTTGCAGGATGACTTGGACTTTTCCCCAAGTTTTGGTAGGTCCTCTAGTTTCAAGGATGGTGCCATGTACTCTACCTTAGTACTATTTCTATAGTCTAAAGACATTTATTTCTCTGCTATTGTTGAACAAATTGTTGTAAGCTCTATGCGGCAATTATAATTTTGTGTTAAGGGTTATGATCGAATATTCTACTTTGTTTTGGATGGATTAATGTGAGAAAATATTATTAGACTAAATTCTTATATGTTGGTTATATCATCTAAAAGAGAATCCTATGTTTGCTTCCTATGCGAGGAGAAGTAAACTCCCTTAGTAGTATGTGAGAGGTCTATGTAAACCTCAATACATAAAAGTTTTAATTTTTCCGCATTTTAACCTATGAAATGTTATGACAAATTCTATGAGCTAGTCTTAGTCCTCTCCAAGGAAGACGACGCCGGTTACATCTAGGGGTTGCTCCACGGTCACGACAAACTTGGTACAGAGCATGAGGTTGAAAGTAATCTTAGGGTTGATGTCTCACTAAACAACATCTATGTAGAGTCTTGTTCATAGGTGTGAAGTGCGTCACACTTATGAATGAGAGGCTATGTGATGATTAAGAATTCTCACTTATTGGTAATCTTGAAAGTCGTTTCTTATGAGTGGTAATTCTATGTGTCCCTTTCTCTTCTAATCCTTTTCTTATGGATATAGGAGATGACTACACGAAGGGAAGCCGCAAGGAAAGTAGAGAAAGATTTGGCTAATGCGGGAGTTCCTCCCTGAGAGAACCAAGCCGCTCCACAAGGAAATCAAGTGCCTCCACATGACCAAGCTCCGCTCATTCCTTCACCTATGACGGATAAAGAGATAAGGTCGAAATTTTTGACTTTGGCTCAAGCCATGAATACCTAAGCTCAAGCAGTAACCACTCAAGTTCAAGCCATGATGACTCAAGCCATGACGTCTCAAGACAATCAAGAGGATAGACGTCATGTTCAACCAAATGATAGTATTATGCTACCCACTTAAGGGACATCCGAGGATGAACCGTCCAATGTTTTATGGGTCAAAGGTTAACGAAGACCCACAAGACTTCTTACATGAATTCTAATAGATTCTCTATGCTATGGGGGCAAGTTCAAATGAGAAGGCAAAGCTAGCTTCCTATCAGCTCAAGGACATAGCTCAAACATGATACACCTAATGGAGACATAATAGGGCCTTAATAGTGGGTCCCATCACTTGGGTGGTGTTTATGAAGGCTTTCCATGATAGGTTCTTTCCTAGGGAGAAAAGGGAGGTGAAAGTGGAAGAGTTCATCAACCTTCGTCAAGGAGGTATGAGTGTGCAAGAGTACTTCTTGGATTTCACTAAATTGTCTAAATATGCTCCTTCATTGGTATCCAATTCTAGGGATGAGATGAGTCGCTTTGTGACGGGAGTGTCTGATTATCTAGTTGAAGAGTGTCGTTCGGAGATGCTCCATGACAATATGTATATCTCTCGGTTGATGGTTCATGCAAAACAAGTTGAGGATACTAGACTCAAGAGGAATAATAAGAAGTTTAAGAGGGCCAAGTCTTATGAAAGAGGCACTTCTAAGGGGAGGCTTAAGATTCAATACAGTCCTATGTTCAAGAAGAGAGTTTCCAACCAAGTTCCCTCCAATTTCCATAAGGAAAACAAGTATAGGGTGTCTAACCCTAGGTCTTAAAAGGGAAGGTGTGGAAATTCACCAAGTGAAAAACCTACTCGTGCAATGTATGGTAAGAAGCATAGGGGTGAATGTTTGGTGCGAATGGCAAATTTCTATGGTTGTGGAAAAGAGGGCCATAAGGTTAGGGATTGTCCTAAAGTTAGGAGTCAAGAGAAAGGGAGCGGTCAATCTCATGCAAGCGGTCCTAATTCTAAAGCTCCCAAGAGGAACCACTTCTATGCTCTCTGTTCTATGGGTGAATAAGAAGAGTCTCACGATGTGGTTACCGATATGTTACAATTATTCTCTATTGATGTTTATGCTTAACTTGATTCCGGTGCTACTATATCATTTGTAACTCCTCTATTAGTTAAAAAGATTGATGTTCTACCTGATACTTTGATCGATCCATTTTCGGTTACAACCCATTTGGGTGACTCCATTGTTGCTAGAAGAGTCTTTAGGAACATGTCCTATATCTTTGCCCAATAGAGTTACATGGGTGGATTTAATAGAATTTTATATGGTTGATTTTGATGTTATTTTTGGAATGGATTGGTTGTATGCTTGTTTTGCTTCCATAGATTTTCGAACAAGAGTAGTCAAGTTGAATTTTCCTAATAAACCCGTTTTAGAGTTGAAGGGGGGTAACTCAATTCCTAGAGGTCGTACCATTTCTTGTTTAAAAGCTTGTAAAATTATCTCTAAATGGTGTCTTTACCATGTTGTAGGATTCAAAGATCTTGAGTCTGACATTCCTCCTATAGAGTCGGTCCCCGTAGTGAAGGATTTTCCGAATGCTTTCCCGATGACTTGCGTGGAATTCCTCCCGAGCGAGAAATAGATTTTGGTATTGACTTATTACCGGATACGAATCCCATTTCAACCCCTCCTTACAAGATGGCTGCGTCGGAGTTGAAAGAGTTAAGTCTTCAACTCAAAGACTTATTAGACAATAGTTTTATTCACCATGAGGAGCTTCAGTGTTGTTTGCTAAGAAGAAAGATTGGTCCCTTAGGATGTGCATTGACTATTGCCAACTAAATAAGGTCACCATTAAGAAAAAGTATCCTCTCCCTTGGATTGACGACTTGTTTGATCAACTCCAAGGGTCAAGATACTTTTTTAAGATTGACTTGAGGTCAGGGTATCACCAACTTAGGGTGAGAGGTGAGGGTGTACCTAAAATGGTTTTTCGAACTAGGTATGATCACTATGAGTTCCTAGTGATGTCTTTTGGTCTCACTAATGCCCCAACAACTTTTATAGACCATATGAATAGGGTTTTTTGAAATTACGTAGATTTCTTTGCGATTGTCTTCATTGACAATATTCTGGTAAATTTGAAGAACGAGGGTGAGCATATGAATCATTTGAGAGTGGTATTACAAGTCCTTAAAGAACACCAACTATTTGCCAAATATAGTAACTTCTAGTTATGGTTGAGATTGGTGGAGTTTCGTGGTCTTATTATCTCAAGTGAGGGTATAGAGGTCGATCCAAAGAAAACTGAGGCGGTTAAAAATTGGCCTCGACCATTGACACAAACCAACATTAGAAGTTTCTTGTGTTTAGCCGGGTATTACAGGAGGTTTGTGAATGGGTTTGTGTCCATTGCTTCTCCCTTGACTAACATGATCCAAAAGAATGTTAAATTTGAGTGGTCGGAGGCATGTGAAATAAGCTTCAAAATTTTGAAAGAGAGGATTACCTCTGCTCCGGCTTTGACCTTACCAGAGGGTATCAAGGGTTTTGTGGTACATCAGGATACTATAAAATCGGGTTTGGGTTGTCCTTACGCAACATGAAGGTATTAGCCTATGCCTCTTGACAACTCAAGGTGCATGAGAAAAATTACCCAACTCACGATCTTGAATTAGCATCCATAGTGTTTTCTTTAAAAATATGGAGGCATTACTTTTATGGTGTTCATGTGGACGTGTATACCAACCATAAGAGTTTTCAATATGTGTTCACTCAAAAGGAGTTGAATCTCCAAGAAAGAAGATGGTTGGAAATATTGAAAGATTATGACATGAGTGTTCTCTACCTTCCCAGCAAGGCTAACGTGGTTGCAGATGCTTGATATACCGTGGTTTCACGATATTTTTAATGCTCTTTCCCTAAGCTTAGTGTGTGTCCAAAAGCCTTTTTGTTTTGATTTTTATGTAAGTTTCTCTTTATTTGCAGGAAATCTGTCTAAAGATGAACGCGGAAGTTTTTGAGCAAGAAATGCAGAAAAGTTACACCTACGGGGCCTGTGACGGTCCGTCGAGCTTGTAATGGCCCGTAGGTGGCATTGTAGTGAAGCTGTTGAAGGAAGATGGGGAAGTCTGACCTAAGTGTGGGATTACGAAGTTCATGACGGACGGTCATAGACACGACGGTCCGTCCTGCTGGTTCGTCGTGATGATCAGAGAGTAGTCCCAGTACCCAAATTCTAAGAAGTTTAAGTGTTATAGAACGGAGACCCTCGACGGACCGTCATGCTTGGAACGGTCCGTCATACCTGTTCGTCGAGGGTAATGAAGAAAGCAGCAGAAGGATTTGTAAAGTATAGGATGACGGAGGCCATGACGTCCCATCGTGACAATGACGGCCCGTCACGAGGTCCATCGACTCGAACGCGTTTTCAAAGATTTTCAGCAATTAGAGTCCTTCTTTTATTAGGTTTTTGTTTTTTATAAATAGTTGGAAAAACCTCGTTTTTGGGGTTAGACTCTTTGTTAGTAGACTCTTGGATATTATGCTTTGTGATTGTTATACTTTTGGAGAATCTTTACTCCTCGATTAATTTCAGTAATTGATACACTTTTTCTGGAATTGATTGTTGGTGCGTTTGTCGATTAATCAAGTGAACTTCTAGATTTTATTCTTTCTCATTGAAGTAAGTGCATGAATTCTTATATTACATATATTAATATTGTGATTATGACTATGGGTAACTAAACTCCATAACTAGGGTTGTGGGAACCATGGGTGAATAAAGAGGTAAAATCTAACTAAAATAACAATTCTAGAATAGTGTCCTCCAGGTATTGATAATTCTTTCGCTTAGAAGTCTTTTTAATGGATGGCCAATGTTAGAACTCGCCTTAATGCTACTTTCCAGACCAAGGAGGTAGATAATAGGAAAAGAATTATCAACATAGATTTAGTGTATACTATCTAATAGGCTAGTATTGATTGGTACAAGGTAATAACTTAGTTAAATATCGAATACAATGCTTAATATGAGGTAAAGGTAAGGGTTAGTATAGCAACACACGTAGACGTACCAAGGGCGGAGTGAAATTTTCTAGATGCCAGACCAAGGATTTAGAAATACACAACTTATCACTTTGCATGCAAGATACTAGGAAAGAGTTGTTATAGTTAGAATTATCAAGTTAGGAACCTGTGGGGAGCACTTAAACCCTAGTTACTTTTATTAATTGATTAAACTCAAACATTTGAATCTGTTAGTTGTTTACTTTACTTTAGTTAGTTATTTTCATTCATTTAGAAACAAAACCGCCCCTTTTATTGCCTTTTGTTTTCTAAGGAAATAATTGACTAAATAATAGTAATAATAGATTAAAGTTAAGTCTGAACTATTTTCATCGTGAGAACGATACCAACCTCATTAGTTGGGTTCTTTACTTGATACGACCGCTTTACTTCTTATTTGAGAAGTAAGTTTGAGCGTATCAAATTTTGGCGCCGCTGCCGGAGATTTTAGCTTTTAGATCTACTTAAACTTATTACTAAAGTTTAGTCAATATTTTCTTAATTTTATTTTTTTATTGTTTTTGATTCTTGCAGAACTATCTTCCTTGTATGCCAAATACACGGAGAGGAAGAGAACCCTTGTTTCGCTACGATCACGATTAGAGCGTACACTATGCAATATGAATCAAAACTTGGGTATTAATGATGATGATCCAAACCAGAACATCCCAACTGCAGTTTATGTTCATGGTCAGTTATTACCTGATGATCAGGGTGAAAATCAACAATGGGGACAAAATCCCGCTCCACGTCCTCAAGAATACTACAGAGACTATGATAATATAGTAGACTCTGATGGGCCACTTGTCTTGCCCCCGCTACCACAAGGCCACACCTTTGTGGTAACTAGTAATCTGATGCAAATGCTCACTGCCAGAGGTTTGTTTTCAGGGATACCTTCTGAGGACCCACATGGCCATATAGCTAAGGTAAGGGCAGTGTGTAAAAGTTGTGTAGGGAGGCCTGATTTGGATTTGGATGTAATAGGGTTTAAGAATCTTTCCTCTCTCACTGACGGGAGAGGCTGCTATTTGGTTCACTGAGCTCCCTTATAACTCAATTTTCACTTGGAACCAACTAACGGCCGTTTTCTTAGCATGTTACTACCCGGTCTCGAAGAAACTAAACCACAAAGACAGATTGAACAACTTTGTGATTGTGGCACTACCAGGAGAGTCAGTTAGTAGTTCTTGGACTAAATTCACCTCATTTTTGAGAAGCGTCCCCAATCACCGTATAGAGGATGAGTCACTGAAGGAATACTTCTATCAAGGACATGATGATAATAATAAAGCGGTCTTGGATACTATAGTGGGTGGTTCTTATGGGGAGTGTCCATATGCCGATATTGCAAAAAAGTTAGAGAAAATATCCTGGAATAGTAAAGCTTGGAGTACTAGGAAGTTACATACTGGGAGAAATACTTTCGCAGTGCAATCCACTCACAACCCTGCTACAGATAAGATTCGTGAAGAGATGGCTCTGATGAGAACTGAGCTTGGGTCGGTATTAAAGCATGTCACTGGGGGTGCAGAAAAGATAAATGCAGTTAACTACTTGTCTAAACCATCACCACCAAATGATGAATGCTATTATGAGGAGGATTCCTATGCGGTAAATGAGTAGACGGGGGTTTCCGACCGAGTGCCCAAGGCTCTAATCAGAAGAATTGGCGCCAAGGTCAAGGGAACCAAGGTCGGATCTATGGTAACTATAACCGTGAGGGTCATTATGTTCGAGAAGGAAATTACAACCGCGACAACAACTTCAACAGGGGTAACTATGGTAATAGAAATTATAAGAATGGGCCCTATGTTCCTCCTCAAAATTGTGAAGTTACTCCTAGGGATGGTGGAGGTAGTATGGCGCGAGTTGAGGATATGTTGCAAAAAATGATGAGGAGGTTCGATGCTAGTGATGAGCACACTAAAGAATTGAGGAGTGATTTAGCGGGTATTGAGCATAAAGTCGATACACATGCAATATCGATTAAGCAGCTTGAGTTACAATTGGCCCAATTATCTGCGACTTTGAACACACGGCAACCGGGCACTCTTCGTAGCAACACTGTCCAAAATCTAAAAAATGATGGACATTGTATGGAAATCACTACTCGTGGTGGTAAGCAAACCATTGACCCACCTATGCCGTCTAATGAGAAAGAGGTGACAAAAGATAATGATAAAGTGGTAGAGGTTAATGGTGAAGTAGAAAATAACACTGTAAAAGATGCTGAAGTGCGTAAAAAGGTAACTCCCATGCCTAGACCACCACCCCCATTTCCTCAAAGATTAGTGAAAAAGACCGAGGATGGTAAATATCGGCGTTTTATAACAATGTTTAAGCAGCTTTCTATCAATGTCCCTTTGGTAGAAGCTTTCAAATGCCTGGTTATGCCAAGTTTATGAAAGATTTGGTTACAAAGAAAAGATCGGTCACTTTTGAGGATGATGATAGAATGCAGCATTGTAGTGCTATTGCTACAAGATCTCTGGTACAAAAGAAAGAAGATCCGGGTGCGTTCACTATTCCTTGTACAATCGGGTTATTACATTTTGCGAAAGCATTATGTGATCTGGGGGCAAGCATAAATCTCATGCCCCTCTCGATTTACAAGAAGTTGGGTTTGAGTGATCCAAAGCCCACTGCGATGCGGCTACTGATGGCCGATCGAACAATAAAAAGGCCTATAGGGATACTACACGATGTGCTAGTAAAAGTGGAGTCGTTCATATTTCCAGCAGATTTTGTTATATTGTGAAGTCGATTTTGAAGTGCCCATTATTATTGGGAGGCCATTCCTTGCTACGGGAAGAGCCTTAGTTGATATGGAAAAGGGGCAGATGAAATTTCAGTTGAACAATGAGGAAGTGACCTTCAACATTTGTAGGTCCATGAGGCAGAGTGGTGAGCTCCAATCGGTATCTGCTATATCCTCAATGTTGGTGAGTCATCTGAGACACAAATAGAAGAACGTCTAGGTGTAGAAGCATTAACGGCAGTGATAATGAATTTTGATAACGATTGCATTGAAGAGTATGAGCCATTAGTCGCGGCTCTTGATAGAGTTAAACATGAAGAATCGCGAGTCTCCACCCGCTAAAACCATCTATAGAGAAGGCTCCAAAGTTAGAACTAAAAGCTCTCCCACCTCATCTCAGGTATGAATTCTTAGGAAATGGTGAGACTTTGCCGGTAATCATTGCATCAGACCTGAATGAACAACAAGTTGAGAGTTTGGTGAAAGTTCTAAAAAGGTTCAAAAGAGCTATTGGGTGGACTATTTCGGACATTATTGGGATCCCTCCTGGTATTTATTCTCATAAAATCCAACTCATGCCCGATCATAAGCCAAGTATTGATGCAAGAGGTCATGAAGAAGGAAATCATTAAGTGGTTGGATGCCGATCGTCGATAGTAGTTGTGTATGTCCTATTCAGTGTGTACCTAAGAAAGGGGGAATGACTGTGGTCCCCAATGAGAAAAATGAACTTGTTCCAATGAGACCGGTTACTTGATGGAGGGTGTGTATGGATTACCGTAAATTAGATGCATGGAATGAAAAAGACCATTATCCTATGCCCTTCATGGATCAGATGTTGGATAGACTTGCCAAAAAAGGGTGGTACTGTTTCCTTGATGGATATTCGGGGTATAATCAGATTTCTATTGCACCAGAAGATCAAGAGAAAACCACCTTTACTTGTCCATATGGGACCTTTGCGTTTAAGAGAATGCCGTTTGGGTTGTGCAATGCACCCGCCACATTTCTGAGATGTATGATGTCGATATTCTCCGACATGGTGAAAGATACTATAGAAGTTTGTATGGATGATTTTCTATGGTTGGTGAATCATTCGAGCGGTGTTTGAACAATTTATCTGAGCTCCTTAAGATATGTGAAGACTGCAATTTAGTAGTAAATTGGAAAAAATGCCACTTTATGGTGAAAGAAGGTATTGTTTTGGGTCATCGCATTTCAGAAAAGGGCATAGAGGTTGATCAAGCTAAAGTCGAGGTAATAGAGAGACTTCCCCCACCTATCTCTGTAAAGGGTGTGAGAAGCTTTCATGGGCATGCAGGTTTTTACCAGAGATTCATCAAAGATTTTTCAAAAATTTCCTATCCGTTGTGCAAACTGCTGGAGAAAGATTGTAAATTTTATTTTGATGAATCCTGTCTTAAAGCATTCAGTGAGCTAAAAGAAAAATTGGTGTCTGCACCTATCATTATTTCTCTGGATTGGAACAGTCCATTTGAGGCAATGTGCGATGCTAGTGGGATTGCTCTTGGTGTAGTATTGGGACAAAGAAAGAACAAAATCCTTCACCCCATTTACTATGCTAGTAAAGCCCTAAATGAAGCTCAGAAGAACTACACAGTGACTGAGCAAGAACTCCTTGCAGTAGTCTTTGCTTTTGAAAAATTTCGCTCCTATTTGCTAGGTACTAGAGTTATAGTGCATACTGACCATTCATCATTGAGATATTTGATGGCAAAGAAGGATGCGAAACCGAGGTTGATTCGTTGGGTATTAGTGCTACAAGAATTTGACTTTGAAGTGAGGGATAGAAAAGGGACCGAAAATCAAGTTTCCGATCACTCGTCCCGACTAGAAGATGAAGCTATGAGAGATTTAGGGGATAAGACTGATATTGATGATACATTCCCCGATGAGCATGTATTGGCTGCCTCACAAGACTTGATTCCATTGTTCGCAGATTTCGCGAACTATCTGGTTAGTGATTTTATTCCACCGGACTTGTCCTTTCATTAAAGAAAAAAGTTCATGTACGATGTGAAGAAGTTCTTTTGGGATGAACCATATTTATACAGGATTTGTGCCGACGGGCTTATTCGGCGTTGTGTGCCAGAATGTGAGATGTTGAGTGTTTTAGAGGCATGCCATTCCTCACCCATTGGTGGACATCATAGTGGTATCCGAACCACTCATAAGATATTACAATGTGGTTACTATTGGCCAACTCTTCATCGAGATGCTCATGATTTTTCTAAAGCATGTGATAGATGCCAAAGAGATGGAGGAATTTCAAGAAAGCAAGAGCTCCCTCTAAACCCCATTCTTGTAATTGAGTTATTTGATGTATGGGGTATTGAATTTATGGGTCCTTTTTTGAGTTCTAATGGAGTGAAGTATATTTTAGTAGCGGTTGATTATGTATCTAAATGGGTGGAAGCTATCACCCTCGCAAACAATGAAGGGAAGAGTGTCACTGCGTTCTTAAAAAAGAATATATTCTCTCGTTTTGGCACCCCAAGGGCAATTATTAGTGATGGGGGCTCCCACATTTGCAACAGATTGTTCAAGGGATTATTGGAGAAATATGGGGTTCGCCATAATGTGGCCACTCCTTACCATCCTCAAACTAGTGGGCAAGTTGAAGTGTCAAATAGGGAGATCAAACAGATATTGTCAAAAATAGTTAACGCTAGTAGAACGGATTGGTCAAGGAGGCTTGATGATGCTCTTTAGGACTACCGGACAGCGTATAAGACTCCCATAGGTATGTCCCCATACCAACTTGTATATGGGAAAGCCTGTCATCTTCCGGTTGAATTAGAGCATAAAGCCGTGTGGGCTATGAAGAAGTTGAAAATGTATTGGAACGAAGCTGCAGAACAACGGTTAACTGGGTTGAATGAACTAGATGAATTTCGCCTAAAAGCCTATGAAAGCTCAGCCCTCTACAAAGAAAAGATGAAGAAGTACCATGACCTAAAAATTTTAAAACAAGAGTTTATGGTTGGGGATTTGGTGCTTTTATTCAATTCTAGGTTGCGCTTGTTTCCGGGCAAGCTAAATTCCAAATGGACTGGACCTTACTTGGTTACCCAACTATTCCCTCATGGAGCAGTTGAGTTGGAAACTAAGGAGGGTGTGCGGTTCAAGGTGAATGGACAACATATAAAAATCTATTTCGGGCATGCTGAATCAGCAAATGAAGTAATCGAAGCATACCATCTTGATGAAGTCTGAGAAATCAAGTGTCTTCAGTCGTGCCGCGACGTTAAATCAGGCACTTGTTGGGAGGCAACCCTATACTTATAATTTTCTTTCTAGTAATGGTAGCATTTTCTACTAATGGGTTTTAAATTTGCAGGCACATCACCAGGAAATTTTCCAGAAAATCACACTGCAACAGTCCTTGACGGACACATCGACGGACCGTCACGCACGGGATGGACCGTCGCATGAATCCGTCGTGCCAGGTACATCTTTCGTTTATTTTCAAAACTAGGCATACGTGACGGAACCAATGACAGACCGTCGCATCTACCACGGACCGTCGTCGGGGATTCGTTGCGTCATTAATGAGCGTAGCCGACCTGACCCGGTTGGGGGTAAACCCCACCCCTTCATTTCACCCATTTCCTTCCCTCTTTCTCCCATTTACCTCCCTTTTCAACTTCCAACTTCCTACCTCTCTTCTCTATCACCTGATCGCTTCCCCAAATTCCCCAAATCCGGATATCTTCTTTCTACAGGTCGGAGTTGGCTGCTGTGGTTCTGTGCTTGATCACCAAGTACCTCCCTTGCTTGTTTTTCTCCTCTTCTCAGGTATGTGTCTCTGATCTCAACCCATTTACATAGCATTTTTGTTTTTTTTATTCGTATTAGCCTATTTCGTTTTGGTGGGTCTTCATTCTTTGATCCAATTTTGTCTGACCTAGGTTGAGAATCCTCAAATTGCATTGTTAAAACTCTACAAATAGGTTCTTTAGCATTGCTAGTTTGCTAGGTATTTGGATTAGAAACATGTAGGTTAACACTAAGAATTCCATTTGATTCATAGGGGATGATTGTGGCATCCCCAGTTCTTTCACTGAATGACAGAACTAGACCCTGATGACGGATCGTCGTACCCATGACGGACCGTCATAGGGTCTGTTCAAAGACCCCACTGTTCGTTTTCTCTAAGTATCCACCAACGGATATATGCGACGGACCGTCGTTCCCACGACGGTCCGTCCTGCACAACCATTCTGGTTGTCAGTGACCCTTTTCCTAAGGGTCTCCAACTTTTTCTAAGTGTCCTCTGACGGACATCTAAGACGGACCGTCATATCCTCGATGGTCCGTCCTGCACAACCGTCATGACGTTCAAAGACCCATCTCCTAAGGGTCTCTATACTTTTTCTAAGTGTCCTTTGACGAACATCTACGATGGACCGTTATACCCTCGACGCTCCATCCTGCACAACCGTCATGATGGTCAGAGACCCATCTTCTGAGGGTCTCCATACTTTTTTTAAGTGACCTCTGACGGACATCTATGACGGACCATCGTGGCAACGACGGTCCGTCCTACACAACCGTCATGGTTGTCAGAGACCCTTGTCCTAAGGGTCTCCCACTTTTTCTAAGTATCCTCTAACGGACATCTACGACGAACCGTCATACCCTCGAGGGTCCGTCCTGCACAACCGTCGTGACGGTCAGAGACCCCTCTCCTAAGGGTCTCCATATTTTTTTCTAAGTACCCCACGACGGACATCAGCGACGGACCGTCATTGTCACGATGGTCTGTTCTGCTTAGCCATCATACTTGTCAGAGACTTTCCTTCAGGGGTCTCCACATCAACATAGTTGAATTAATACATGACGGACCCCATGACAGTCCGTCGTACTCACGACAAGCCATCACCTGGTCCGTCGTGTTTCACTGTTACTGCAGAAAAACCATTACAGCATAGCTCTTATATTTATTTTGTGTCGTTTTGCTCGTCTTGTTTGCTCCTTCTCTTACTAATATTGACTCTTTACAGGTACTATGTCTAATGGCACCAAAACAAGAATGAGTTTACGCACGTCGGCGTTCAAAGTCTATCGCCCCGTCTGCCCGATTGGTTATAGGCTTTGATGATGAGCATGACCCCAAGTATGTGCCCCCAGGCACTTCCACTCCATCACGATCTGCACGTGCTACTAGAGCTACGCTGAAAAAGGTGGCGTCCGACGTAGTCACTGCCTCCCAGTCTGATGAGGAGCGCACACTAACTGGCACACCTTCTGGGTCAGCTACACATGAAGGAGCTTCTGGCTCCTTAGGAGTTTTGTGGTCGGAGGAAACCTCTGGTTCCGTCGAAGTCCCTGCCCCCGCCACATCTGCACAGTCTGCCTCGTCTGATGAGGCTGACAGTCCTGATTCCACTCCAGGCTCACCGACTGGTGATCTTACCCCAGTTGCCGACCAGCCCAACCGATGGTGTGTCAACGAGCAATATCAAGTGCATTTCGACGCCAAGTTTCTAAATGATAAAGGATTCATGACACGGACCCTTAAACTGGAGAGACGGGTCCTTACAGGAAGTCTCCCCACCATGCCAGAGATCTACAATCTCTTCACCAAACACCGGCTGGACTGGACAACTCGTTCTTTAGGCCGTTATAGTGAGGAGTTGGTCCGAGAGTTCTACGCCTCTTACGTGACTACTCTCAGATCATAGGTAAATAGGCAGGCTGCCCCCGCCAAACAGGCCCCACTTGAGCATGTCCGAGTACGTGACATTCAGGTCGATATCTCCCTGCTCGCTATCCGCCGGTATCTATATGGAGAGGATATTGATGCCAACAGGAACCCTCTCACCGCCGAGTTTGACTATTGGTGGCAAATTGTAAAAGATGGCCATTTCTTGCGTGAGCCATCACTGAGAGAGACCACCAAGAGGTGGATGACCCTGCACTTTTCGATTGATGTAGAGGGTGCCGACTGGGTAACGTAGCCGAAGTGATCCATCAAGAATGCTAACTTGACCTTCACGGCTAAGTTCTTATGGTTGATTGTCCGCCACTGCCTTTCCCCCACGGACGCTGATAATATAGTCACATGGGATCGTGCAGTTCTGATGGAGGTGATGATAGCGGGTTCGAGGTGGACTTCGCTTGGCTTCTATAGGCGGTCATGCACGAGAGTGCTTTCAAGGTCACAACTACTTACCCTTTTCCGTGCATGATATTTTCCTTATGCAGGTCCGCAGGTGTGCCCATCTGGCACATTGATTAGCTCAAGACTCCACTGGGCACTGTTAATATCGGCCTCATCAGGGATGAGACCAATGAGTTGTCTCCACGCAGAGGGCCCCATTTAGAGTTGCCTCCACTTGGTGAAAATTTGGCTGATATGGTAGCACATGCTCGCACGGCTACGCAGGCTGCTTCTGAAACCACTGACACTATCCAGGTCGAGTCTATCTCGGGTAGTAGCACTGCCCCGAGCTCCTCTCGCTCAGCCCATTTCCCCGCTCTGGTCCCACTTTGCTAGGGTCCAAAAACTAGAGGCAGAGATTGCTACACTTCTGCATCACATCCAGCCTTGGAGGCAGAGGTCTATTGCTGAGGCAGAAGAGCGCTTGGAGTGTAAAACTGTCCAGCACACAGAGCGGAAGATCGCTGAGGTTCATCAGCGCTTGGACGCTTTTGAGTTGCGGGTGCTAGCCCGGCCAGCCCCTCAGGTGCTTGGAACGGTCCGTCATACTTATTCGTTGAGGGTAATGAAGAAAGCAGCAGAAGGATTTGTAAAGAACAGGATGACGTAGGCCATGACGTCCCGTCGTGACAATGACGGCCCGTCACGAGGTCCGTCGACTCGGACACGTTTTGACAGATTTTAAGCAATTAGAGTCCTTATTTTATTAGGTTTTTGTTTTTTATAAGTACTTGGAAAAACCTCATTTTTGGGTTTAAACTCTTTGTTAGTAGACTCTTTGATATTAGACTTTGTGATTGTTACACTTTTGGAGAATCTTTAGTCCTCGATTAATTTCAGTAATTGATACATTTTTTCTGGAATTTTTGGTGCGTTTGTTGATTAATCAAGTGAACTTCTGGATTTTATTCTTTCTCATTGAAGTAAGTGCATGAATTCTTATATCACATATATGAATATTGTGATTATGACTATGGGTAACTAAACGCCATAACTAGGATTGTGGGAACCATGGGTGAATAATGAGGTAAAATGTAACTAAAATAACAATTCTAGAATAGTGTCTTGCATTTATTGATAATTCTTTCGTTTAGAAGTCTTTTTAACGGATGGCCAACATTAGAACTCGCCTTAATGCTACTTGCCGGACCAAGGAGGTAGATAATAGGAAAAGAATTATCAACATTGATTTAGTGTATACTATCTAATAGGCTAGTATTGATTGGTACAAGGTAATAACTTAGTCAAATATCGAATACAATGCTTAATATGAGGTAAAGGTAAGGGTTAGTATAGCAACACACGTAGCCGTACCAAGGTGCGGAGTGAAATTTTCTAGATGCCGGACCAAGGATTTAGAAATACATAACTTATCACTTTGCATGCAAGATACTAGGAAAGAATTTTTAGAGTTAGAATTATCAAGTTAGGAACCTGTGGGGAACACTTAAACCCAAGTTACTTTTATTAATTGATTAAACTACAACATTTGAATCTGTTTGTTGTTTACTTTAATTTAGTTAGTTATTTTCATTCATTTAGAAATAAAACCCCCCTTTTATTGTCTTTTTTTTCTAAGGAAATAATTGACTAAATAATAATAATAATAGATTAAAGTTAAGTCTGAACTATTTTCCTCGTGGGAACGATCCCAACCTCATTAGTTGGGTTCTTTACTTGATACGACCACTTTACTTTTTATTTGAGAAGTATGTTTGAGCGTATCAATGCTCTAAGTCGTATGACCATGGGTAGTCTGTCTGAAGTGGATAAAGGTAAGAAAGACCTAGTTAAAGATGTTCATAGGTTGGCACGATTGGGTGTTCGGTTAGAAGCTACCCCAAATGGTGGTTTTATGGTTCATAATAACTCTGAGTCATCTTTAGTGGTTGAAGTGAAGTCTAAGCAATATCTTGATTTGCCATTGATGAAGTTGAAGAAACGATACTTAGCAAATTCAATGAGTCGTTCTCCCAAAGGGGGATGGAGTGCTTAGGTACCAAGGTAGACTTTGTGAACCAGATGTTGATGATTTTAGGGGAAAGGTTATAGAAGAAGCTCATGGTTCTGGATATTCTATTCATCCGGATTCCACTAAAATGTATCGTGATCTTAGAGAGGTATAATGGTGGGATGGATTGAAAAGGGACATAGCGGAGTTTGTATCCAAGTTAAATTGCCAACAAGTTAAAACCGAGCATCTAAAGCCTAGTGGTCTAATCCAAGAAATGGGTGTTCCTACATGGAAGTGGGAAGAAATTAATATGGACTTTATTGTTGGGTTGCCTCGAACCTGGAGGCAAAATGACTCAATTTGGGTTATTATGGATAAGTTGATGAAATCCTCTCACTTTATCCCCGTCAAGTTTACTTATGTGGTGGAGGATTATGCATATATATACATTAATGATATTGTGAGTCTTCATGGGATTCCTTTGTCCATCATATCAGATAAAGGTGCTCAATTCACTTCTCGTTTTTGAAGGTCTTTTCAGAAAGGGTTAGGTACTCAAGCGGAGCGTAATATTCAAACGTTAGAAGACATGTTAAAAGTTCGTGTGATAGATTTCAAAGGAAATTGGGACAATTACCTACTATTGATTGAGTTATCCTATAAAAATAGCTTCCATTTGATTATTTCCATGGCACATTTTGAAAAACTCTATGGTATAATATGTAGGTCTCTGATTGGGTGTGTTGAGGTGGGTGAGTCTTCACTGCTTGGTTCGGAGACAATCTACGACGCTTTAGAGAAGGTTCAGGTGATAAGGGATAGGTTTAAAATTGCCTATAGTCGGAAAAACTACTATGCCAATAATAGAATAAGAGATATTGAATTCGAAGTAGGTGATATGGTATATTTGATGAGATTCAGCTAAAAGGGGAAGTTAAGTCCCCGGTATGTGGGTCCCTATGAGATTTTGCCACGAGTCGGAAAAGTTTCATATGAGTTGAAATTACCTAGTGAACTATCTTTGGTTGATTTGATATTTCATGTATCCATGTTAAAGAAGTGTATTGGTGATACTATGTCCATTCTCCCTATTAAAGGGTTAGGTGTGGATGAGAGACTTTCTTATGAAGAGGTTTTGGTGGAAATTCTAGATTCCCAAGTTAAGCAGTTGAGGAACAAAGAGGTGGCCTCCGCAAAAGTCCTATGGAGAAACCACCTAGTTGAGTGAGAAACATGAGGCCGAGGCCGACATGAAGTCCCGTTATCCTCATCTTTTTCCTCAAAATTCTAGCCAAAGTTGAGGTTAGTAATAATCCTCTTAAAAATAATGAGTTAATTTGAACTTGACTTGATTTGCTAAAATGTGCATAATTATGGTAAAGGTTCATGCTAAAATGAGTTTCGTTGTAAATATTCTCTGTTGTTTAACTTGAACCTATTTGTGACTTTGTGTATAATTGCTCTCATGTAATCATATTGAGCATGTTAATGAGACTTGAAAAGAAGTTATTCATAAGTGACACTTAAAGTTATGTTGAGCTCATGTTGATTTTGAGAAGGTAGTTCCTCATGTTGTGATATTGAGCTCTAATATGTGGTAAATTGTGATTTTAGTTGCTATGTGTAAATGCTGTGTTGTGTATTGAATGGAGTTATGAATTACTTCTTTGAGTTGTAACTCAAGTTGTTTATATGTTGTTGGTTGGGCTGCTAGTATTCAGTCTCCATCAATTTCGTCGGTTATCTTAAATATAGGTATGATGTTTCATCTTTGTCTATTCTTCCATTCAAGGAGTCAAATTCCAAATGTTTTTCTAAGACTTTCTCAAATCATAAAGTTCTATTTTGAATTCTAGCCATGATTTTTTGCATAAAAGGACTTAAATCAATGTTTTATGATATAATTTATGTCATGGTGTTATGGAGAAAACATCGAGTTGAGAGTGGTATTTGGGAGGCGGAAGTGGATATGATGTCCCAATATCCTCATCTTTTTGCTCCTATTTTATCTTGATGTATGAGTTCCTCTTTTCTTTTTGTTTCCATGATTTTCTTAGATTTGCATGTTCATAGAAAGCTTAAGTTTTGAAAGAAATAGCTTTATGATGTTTGTTCCTCAAGTTGTTGAATATTGAGTATGTGTTGCATATAGGCTCCATTATATGAGTTGTAGAACATGCCTTGAGTTGTAGTGGAGATCCCCTCCTTGAATTTTTGCTTTTTTATTAAGATGGAATTGCATATAGGCTCTATGAGATTGTGTTGAGAATTGTTTTGAGTTGGAGGCGATAGTTCCTCCTTGAACTTGAGAAATGTTAATATTTCATGCGTATTGGGTTGTATAAGTAGTTCCTACTTCCTTATAGTGCATTAGTTATTTTTAGTTGGATATGAAGTTCCTTCTTAGTTGTGTGCATTTAGATGAGTTAAATGCATGATCGGATACTAGTCTAGAGTTTTGGCTAGAAATGTACTTAGAATCTCATTTGACGAAAAATGATCCCAATGGGGAGATAATTTAATGCCCCATAGGCCAAAGAGTGAGACTTGGAAAAAATTACAACGATTTCAGAGTGGCACTAAAGAGGGCCAACGACGCGCTGTGGTTGAACAGATGCCTCGTAGGTGGGACTCATGGCAAGCAAAGGACCATGAAGGGACATAGGGACCGTAGGTATATCAACACCCAATGGTACAACCCTCAAATGATTGGACAAAGTCTTTGACAAAAAACCACGACCAACCATGACGGACGGTAGGTCAGTCAACGGTCCGTCGGCTGGGTCCATAGTTTGTGACTGGGCGGTTATTTTAAGGGCTTAAGGGTCTTTTTCTATTTTATTTAAATTAATGAGGTGTTGTTTTGCCCAAGTCGAAGACACATATATAAGTGATATTAACCCTCAAAACCCCCCAATTAAATCATTTTTTCAAAATCCCAAAAGAATTCCCAAAACTCCTCCCAAATATTCTCTCTATAGAACATAGTAGTAGTAGTAGAATACGACGAATAAGAAGAAAAAGAAGAAGACGAATAAGAAGAATAAGAAGAAGAGGAGGAGATTTAATATAGGTTAAGATCAAGTCTTCAATTTTCATGCTCGTGAGGGGTTTTTATTAAAGGTAAGATTGATTTTCATCCGTGGGATCCTTCCTCCCATGGAGTCCCATAGAATTCCAAAATTTCAAGAAGAATCCCCAATTCTAGTTAAGGTTTCTTCCATTGTTGTGGGTTATGATGAATGTTGATCCAATTGAGTGGATTACGATTGTTTATGATTGAATTGAAAGAATTTAATGTATTAAGGATGAAATTACATGTATTCATGACTTACCTATTTAGGTTTGAATATATATAAAAGGTTTGATGCCATAGGAGGGAAACTTTATGGGTTAGATGTATCCTTATAGGATTGATGATTTATGATTAGAACTGCTTTAGATTGGATCATATATAATGAATATGATTTTAATTTTGAGACTATAGCATAGATGATGATCATAAGATGTAGTGCTTTGAGAGTAAAGCCTAGACTATGCGTTGTTGATTGTTAATATTATGATGTGAAAGAGATACTTCTGATAATGAATTGATTAGCATGATTTTATGAATAGGAAAGGTTTAATTACAGGAATGATTCTAGGTTTAAAGGATTTCTCAGCTAAAATGAATCTAGACTAAAATTCTTAACGAATAATGAGGCTAGAGGCGATTACCCTTAACTTCTATATGAAAGAATATGAGTCGATTCCCCTACTCCATATAATTGAACAGGAGGTGAGTTCAACTGTTCCTAGTATGATGAATGTACATGGAGGTGAGTACCCATGATCCTTATGAAATGATTTGGAGGTGTACCCTCATCATATGATGAGGTTGTGGAGGCGAGTACCCGCAATCTAAAAGTAAGTAATGCAAGAGGTGAATACCCATTAGCCTTTATGAGCTAGGCATTGAGGCGAATCCCATGTATTTAAAGTAGTTATGATTAATGTGATTATGTTATGATCATGATTTCTTGGAGTGTTGCTAGATATGTCTTCCATGATGTAAGCTTGACTAGAGGCGAATGACCTAAGTCTTTGATAAGGATAAGTGAGGTAACTTAAGGAAGCATCCATCTTTCATCACGATGCTTTATGTGTATTAATTATGCTTATGCCTTATGTATTATATTGACTAATTCTAATGTTTATGTTGTTTAAGATAGCCATCATATTTAGTAATTGATTGTACTAACATATACTCTTGCCTACACTATTATCAAATGTATGGTCTAACGTTCCCGTATCAATAATACCCTATATTAATAAAGGAAATATATGCCATTTAGCTCTCATTAAAAAACGAGATCATAAATTAAAAAGAAGGCTGAAAGTCCTAATATAAGCAACATCAACTCTTCAAGATCAGCTATAAAAAAGAGGGATCTTCTTGTTCTACAGTGAGTGAACGAAGGAAGGAGAAAACTCAATTAAAAAAATTGAAAGCTTTAGTTCTCAAACTAATGATAGAGGTGGAAGAAGATGAAGGAAAAGAAGGTAAGTTTCTTAACTTAGTTGAGAGGTTGTATTTGTATCTTTCATGACTATTTAAGATTGATAACTAGGAAGTTGAGAAACATGGGTTTAGAAGAAATAGAGGAAATTTATTTCATTCTTATGAACCAAGTGACTATAGTCAATTATTTGAATTGGAAATTTTCATATTGGGCTTATATGCAATAGAAGTTAATGGACAGTAAGGTTTGGTTGATCTTTTTATAGTGAAAATTGACCAAGAAAAGACTATGTTGTATGATTAAAACACTAATTAAGTGATTGGGCATATTTCAAATCAGTCATGAAACCTTTAGGGCTAGGTTTTTGTTAATGTAATATAAATTACCTAAGTGAAGGATTTAAAGCAAATTTTTTATAAATGTGATTATAGATTGACCAAAGGAATTCGTATATATTAATCAAGTGGCAAGTTTTGTAACTCGATAGGAGTACATTGAGTAGTAATCTTACCACAATTTGTATTTGAAAATTTCATGATTTTTACATCGTTTATATAGAAAATTTATTATCGATTGTTTGAACTTGCATGTGGGACAAGTATTTTATTGGATATGATACTGAAAGATTACTTGAGATGATCTCATTCTTACAAGATATGATTACTGTTATTGAAAAGGTTTACACTAATTTGAGAAAAAGTATTGTGACAGGGTATTGTTAAACTTTGAAATGATATGACTTTATATGATTTAAATGCTCTGATCGATTTTGAAATGCTTCTACTGATTACCAAAAAAATATAAATGAGAGTAGCCTTGATGAATTCGTATCTAACGACAGGATCGTTAAACCTGGTGCACCTTGTAGTTACTGATTAATGATAAAGCCCTTGATAATGGAAGGTAGAACTAGTATACTATCACTGATATCCCTCGAGTAGGGATCTACTGATATGAATATCTAACTTTTTTATGACGAGCTCACAGTTATAAGGTACTTCTTAAAGAGATAATCACACTGATTACATGATTCTTCCTTGGAAACCTCCCATCTATAAGATTTGATATATAAATGTTTTTTCTGAGTTTACTATTAAGTATTTACATTGGTTTCTCTTATACAAGGCACATAAGATTGAATATTATTATGATCTCTGAAAGGGCATTATTTAACCATTTTACTATTATAATAGCATATTTTTTGACTTGTCCTTCATTAAAATGATTATGTTTAAGTATTATTAATTATTGAGATAGCGTCTCACTCCTTGCTAATTGTTTTTATAGAGAACTCAGATGGTATTGAGGAGGACTTTATTAACTATAGAGTGTGATTTAGTAGCATCTGGTGAGGACCGTGTTGCTTCACGTGGTAAGACAACTACTGATTTACGATATTTCATTTAGTTTCTTTGAAAACTAATATAGTCGCTCAATGTTTCATTATTTTTAGTTGAGTCTTGATTAGTCCTTTATATTGTAGTCAAATGACTTGTATGGAACTTCTTTTGTTTTCAAATATTTGGAGATAATTCATTTTATTGCGTGACAATCGGATCATTTATCGATATTATGTTGTGGTTTATAGCTACTATTAGTTGTGGTGTGAATTTATCAGACACAAAAATTCAAGATAGGCCTAAAAACAAAGGAGAAGTTTCTCAATTTTCTATAGAATTTTGTTAAGACTTGCTTTGGGATTCTTCCCCTTAGGAGGGTAACGTTCCTAACTTGGGGAATTACAAAGTTATTATCAGAATACTAGGTTATTCCTGTGACTAATGGAGCACACAGTAGTAGTAGAATCTCAATTATTATAATGTTCCTAGCCATTTTTATAACCGTGATTCTGCAAAGACGTGATAGGATGTGTCTTGTCTTTCTTTCTCATTCCTGCTTATGTGTGTGACATTTAAGGCCAACTAGATTAACCTTAATTTATTCGTTTCTATTAACCAGATGGATCGAAACCGATTATCTAATGACAAAGTTATAGTAGGTGTTGTCACTTCCGCCAGGCAGCCAACTTCTTCAACTTGGGGGGAGGAACAAAGCTCATAAACTTATCGAAGAGAGGCCCGTAATACCACCATAGGGAACTGCAACACCACTACTAAGACTTCAAGGTGGTTTATCCGGAAAGGTATACCTCAAACATTGCAGGAGAATGCTACTACTAGGGTACTTACCTCAACGTAGAAAGCCATGGAGAGTTTGATCAATAGAATGGATAGACAAGAGAGGATGGTCAGAGACATGCACCACTTCAGGCACCTGCACAAACTTATACTTTTGGGGAAAAAAGTATTCTTGAAGGAATTTCTGAAATTGAATTAACCAAAATTCACAGGGTTTGATAGTTTAGCGGATCCTCAAAGCTTTTTGCATACGACGTTCAAGGCCATTCGGGATCAAGGCCCTTCGGGATCTAGTATGTTCTACTGAGCGACTAATGGAGTTGGCAACATATAAACTAGAGGACACTACTTGGTATGCGATTATATTTTTAGGTCAAACTACTGGGGCGAAACCACTGAAATGGGATGAATTCACTAAGTTGTTCATAAATAATTTCCTTTATAACAATCAGACGCTGAAATATGCAACACAGTTTTAGAGGTTGGTACAGACTCCAAATATGGATGTGTAAACTTATAACACTAAATGCTATAATCTCACTAGATATGCTCTTTTGTTGATACTTACTGAAGAAGATAGCATTTAGAGGTTCGTACATGTGTTGATTAGTCTTTTATTCAATACCCTAGCCCTAAATATGAGTAGCATGGCTTATTTAGAAGCAGCTGATCTAGCTAAGAAGATTGAAGACAATGGTCGAGATAAGTATGCAACCTATGGTGTATGTAAAAATGCCAAGATAAGGGGATATTAGAACGACGACTTGGGTGCAAATTAAAAAATGGGGAATAAGGGAAGACAACAGTAGGGCATTGAGACAGGGATGGATACAGTTCGACAATCACCATACAAGCCACATCTCAGAGGGTACTTAAGAACATCATCATCACAAGGACATCGTAGATCTGAGAAAATGTATGCCACTCTATCCTACCAGACTTGTGGTAAATCACATGCAGGCCAGTGTCGTGATTTGACTGAAGGGTGATTTCGATGTGGTCAGTTGGGGCATCAAATTAGGGATTGCCCTCAACCTCGGAGAAACCCCACTGAAAGTTCTGCCCATCTAGATGCACCTACTCAGACCACTCATAATGGCCTTTGTAATACTTGTATAGAAAACAGAGGTATAGGTGTTGGATATTGTTATACTAGATATCAAGGACAAGGGAATGCTGGTAGAGGTCAATGAAGAGTTTTTGCACTTACTTAACAAGACGTTCCGACCTCAAATGTGGTGGTTATAGGTATTCTTTTAGTTTGTTCCATTGATGCACGTGCTTTGATTGATCCAGGATCTACCCGCTCCTACGTGTCCTCATACTTTGCTTTGACATTTGGTAGAAAACTAGAGATGTTGAATCCTTTTGTCTTGTTTCTACTCCTTTAGAGCTTTCTTGTTTGTTGAGTATGAGTATCATAAATGTCAAATCAAAGTTTAGGGCAGGGATACTCTAGCTAACCTAATTGTACTTGATATGATTGATTTTGATGTGTTGATGGCCATGGATTGGTTATCTCCTTGTTATGATACTGTTGATATTCATGCAAATACAGTCAAATTCAAATGCCTGATAAGCCTACATTTGTAGTAACATTGGTTCAGGTCCTCAAGGTTGGGAAAATCATATCCTTTATGAAGGATCGAAGGTTACTACAAAAAGGTTGTATGGGTATCTTAACTATGGTAAGGGATACAGTAGAAGGAATACTATGTTTGGCAAAGATACCAGTGGTGGATGAAATTTTGACGTGTTTCCTGAGGATTTACAAGGATTACTTACAGTACGAGAGATAGACTTTAGTATTGATTTGTCTCCTAATACATTGCCAATATCTATACCTGCATATCGTATGGCACCAGCAGAGCAGAAGGAGCTAAACAAAAGTTGTAAGACCTACTTGATAAGAGTTTTATCCAACCAAGTATATCTCCATGGGGCGCACCATTATTATTCGTAAAGAAGAAAAATGATCTCTAAGAAAGTGCATCGACTACCGACAATTGAACAACGTAACAATATGTAATAAGTTTCCTTTAGAAATCAATATGGGCACTGTGAATCAGAGAGGAAGATATATCCAAGATAAAATTTAGGACTCGATACGAGCATTGTGAGTTCCTTATAATGCCTTTTTGATTAACTAACACTCTAGTTGCATTCACGAATTTAATAAATAGAGTGTTTAGAGTGTTTCTAGACAGGTTTGTGATAGTGTTATTGATGATTTCTTGGTATACTCCCGTAGATAAGAAGAACATGAGAATCATGTAAATAATGTGTTACAGACTTTGCGAGAACATAAGCTTTATGCTAAGTTCTCAAAGTGTAAAATTTGGCTATACTTAGTAGAATTTTTGGGGCATGTGGTGTCTAAAGATTCGATCAAGGTGGATTCCAAAAAGACAAAAGTTGTGACAAAATGGCCCAGACCTACTTCGCCTACATAAATGTGAGGCTTTTCAGGTTTGGCAAATTACAACAGGCATTTTCTACAAGATTTAACCAAAATAGCATCTCCATTGACTAAGTTTACATAGAATAAATGCCAAATTTAAGAGTATAGAAGAATGTGAGCAAAGCTTCCAGAAACTCAAAATGAGATTGAGAATAGCATCTATATAGTCCTTACCATCTGGTTCTGGAGTTTTTATAGTATTTTGTGATGCTTTGAGGGTTGGGTTAGGATGTGTTCTTATGCAAAATGATCGTGTTATTCCTATGCTTCAAGGCAGCTAAGAGGCATGAGCAAAACTATCTTACTCATGATTTGGAGATGGCTGCAGTGAATTTGATTTTAAGATTTGGAGGCATTATCAATATGGTGAAATTTTTGCGATATATACTGATCATAAGAGCTTAAAGTATATTTTTCAGCAGAGAGATCTGATCTTCGACAACGGCGATGGATGGAGCTACTCAAGGATTATGATTGTGTTATCTTGTATTGTCCTTTAAAAGCTAATGTTGTGGTTTATGCATTCAGAAGGAAATCTATAGGAAGTTTAGCACATATAGTTCCTGAAAAGAGACAATTGGCAAAAAATGTGCAGAAACTTGAAGGCAAATGTGTTAGATTTAGCGTGGGAAATTCAGAGATATTGCTAGCGTGTGTGCAAACCGGATCTTCATTAATCGAGTGTATTAAGACTACTTAATATAAGGATGAACAAGTTTGCAGATATCGAGATGGGGTAATAACTTGTAAAAGTAAACAGATGGTTGACTATGTTGGTACGTTTCAATTAGGTAATCAGTTATGCGTACCAGACATGTCACGACCGTAGAGCACCCCCTAGACGTAACCGGTGTCGCTGTTCTCAGAGAGAATTAAGACTATCCTCTTAGCATTCATCATTACATTTCATAGGTGAAAAAGGCAAAAAAATTACAACTTTATATATTGAGGTTTACATACTACTTAGGGAGTTTACATAGACTTCTCGCATAGGAAGCTTACATAGGCTTCTCGTTTAGACAACATACATAACATATAATAATTTAGTCTAATATACTGTTTCACATTTAAACCATCTAGAGTGAGTAGAACATTTAGGCTTATCCCTTAATACAAATTCATAATCGCCATTTAGGGCATACAAGAATATCATCAACAATGATAGAGAAAAGAATGTCTTTTAGACTATAGCAAATCCGACTAGGCTAGATAGAATGCACATCCTCGAACATTGAGGACTCACCAGTCAACTTGGGGAAAAGAGTCCAAGTCTTCTTGAAATTTGGCCGTGATACCTCAACGGACTGAACCTACATTGTTTAGGAAAAGGGAAAGAAAGATGGTTAGTACATCCACTTATTCTAAGTATGGAAACATATGCACATATAACATTGATATCATGCTCAAAGGGACATTTAGTTCAACATCATGCTAATCACTTTTAAAAGCTTTCATTAACAGTTAGGAACAAATATAAGCAATTTTTTACAACATCACTCAATACAAGTCCATATCTAACATAAGAGCAATATCATGATAAAGTTAAGTCAACATGAATACTATAACATAAGGTCATATAACATGAATAGTATCATATCAAGATCGTATAACCAAAGCAACTTTAACATCATAACAAAACATGTACAAGAGTTCATATCATTACCTCATACAGGACACTTATTCATAAGAACTACCAAGCCTACAAGTGCAATGTCTATATGAAGTCCCATAACCCCACATAGTCAAGCAAAAAATAAAAGGGATCATAAATAATATCTAACTTCATTTAACATAGCATCATCAGTAGTCATCATAATCTATAGCAATATACACCAAATACAGGTTCATATGTGAAGCTAACATCATGTAGGGTCATCAACATATAAAGTCAACACATGCATATCATTAAAGTCAAAAAAAGCATAAGCACATCCTTTTAAGACTTCCCTTAAGGACAACTAGTCCAATGCATACGTAGAGTCCCATACCCCTACCTACACTAAAATGAACCCCTTAAATCATCCTAGTTAGAGTTTGCTTTATTACATTCATTTAACTTTCAAGAATAATTGCCCTGGCCTACATAGACCATGTGAGTTAAAAATGGAATCCGGTGTCATGAAACCCTACACCGAAAGAAGGTGGTCTACTTGACAAAGTAGGACCAAATCATTAACATAGAATTTTAGGTGGATCCACTAGCTAGTCTTCCTATGGAGGCAATATAGTTAAGAGACTAGGAGATATGTATTGAACCCTCTACATTCCCATTAGCAATTGGAGCCTTCATATCATGAGAATGTTTGGTGAATCTCACTTCCAGGGGAAGTCAACACCTCTCATTGACAAGTTCACTCGGTGCTAAGCTAAAGTTCCTTTTGGAAATGTCATAAGTCTTTATTTAACAATCATATCTTAATTTAGGTCATAGGAGACTAACCCCCTTTTATAGCATATCATTTAGCTCATTAGGCATAGGATGAGAATTTCCTTTCATCACACAACCATCATTAGTGAGATCAACATATTATTATCTTACCATCTAAGGCACACGAGAGAAATCATCTTCAAACTTTCATTAACATAACCTCAACATGATTTCATAACAAATCATAATCATATCATACCATTATCATAGTCATGATATCATATCTTTCTAATTTGAGCACATATAATACTTCAATTGCATCACATCTTCACCAATTACAATCCAACAATATTTAAGTAAAGAATAGAATATCACAATGTCTTACCAAATAGCCTCCATAGCCTTCATCAAGAATCTCTCCCTCAATTAATCACAATAATCCAATAACTTACTCATCATCATGATAATATAAAGAACTAAGTAATAACATAACCAATTCCAACAACCCTAATCATCTTCAAGTCCAATCATAACTACGGTTAGGGTAAAGGATCCAATTCATCACAAAATAAGTCAATGATCAAGAAATACAACAATTATACTATAAGAAGAATCATATTCTATCATTAATAATCAAAGGAAACCAATAACAAATCAATTTGAAAGATCAATTTCGTAATAAGAAGGAAACCCATGTTTTTGACAACTTCTGAGATCAATTTGAAGGAGTCTCTTGGGTAAAGAGATCTCAAGATTGAAGAGTTCCCATACCTTAACAATCCTTGAAGGTTCATGGAGATAAAGTTGAAAGGGTCTTTTGGAAGGGTTCTCCAAGGACCTTTAGGGTGGTCTTTGGGGATTCATACTCGGACGTTTCGATCCTAAGCACAATCGAATATTATTTTAACATACTTCTTACAAATTTTCATTAATTGAACTCTTAAAACTCCATGAAACATGCCAACACATACTAATGTACATTTCACAATTCACCGGACGTTATGGACGTTTCTTGACGTTTTGACTCTAACACTTTCTAAATGTTTCAAATACATTTTATTAGGCCTATAAATTGTTATAAATCTTAGTTATTCATGTGAGGATCTAGATTAGGTCTTGGACTTTCAGAGTCTTACAAGACATAGGTGGGTTAAGAGGAGTTATTCTTGAAGAACTCACAACTCTAGTTATACTATGAACCATGGTTCCACTAAGATGTATCATGACTTGAAGAAATTGTATTGGTGGGAATTTATGAAGAAAGATATTACTAATTTTGTTTCGAGTTGTTTGACTTCTCAACAGGTGAAAGCGGACCATCAATGACATGTAGAGTTACTACAAGAGATCCAAATTCCAATGTGGAAACAGGAAAGAGACTCTATGGATTTTATGGTTGGTATACCGTAACTTTTAGAGGTTATGACTCTGTACGAGTAATGGTAGACCGACTAACAAAATTATCACACTTCTTTTCGGTAAAGACTACATATGATGGAGTGAAATATACCCAGATATTTATGAATGAAATCGTTCGACTTCACAGAGTGCCAATATCGATCATATCTTATAAAGAGTCACAATTCACTTCACGCTTTTCCATATCTTTTCAAGAATCCTTGGCTCGACTAGAACTTAGTACTACATTTCATCCACAGAAAGATTGGTAGTGTGAGCGTTCTATTCAAATCTTAGAGGATATGTTAAGAACTTGCATTCTTGATTTTTGAGGTAGTTGAGATTCTTACTTACCTTTAGCTGAGTTTTCCTACTACAATAGCTTTCAAGCCAGTATTCAGATGTCTCCATATGAACCTTTGTATGGTAGGCAATGTCGTTCTCATATAGAGTGGTTTGAATTTAGAGAGGCTTATGTGTTGGGACTAAATTTAGTATAAGAAGCCATGGATAAGGTCTTGTTGACTAGGCTGAGATTTCTCACGGTAGAGAGGCTGATGTGTTGGGACCAAATTTAGTATAAGAAGCCATGGATAAGGTCTTCTTGATTAGGCTGAGATTTCTCACGGATCAAAGAAGACAAAAGTCTTACGCGGATAAGAGAAGAAGAGATCTAGTGTTCATTGTTTGGGATAAAGTTTTTCTACGAGTTTCCCTATAAAGGTGTGATGTGGTTCTTCAAAAGAAGTCGACTCAAGTTTGTAATATATAGGACCATATGACATACTTGACTGGATAGGAGGAGTGTCATATCGTTTGGAATTTTCTCCCGATATGTCTTTCATCCATTTAGTGTTCCATGTTTCTATATCAAGGAAGTTTATCTCAAACTCCTCTCATGTACTTGAAGAATCGACTATACCAATTGATGAGAACTTATCATACGAAGAGGAACTTGTGGCTATTGTGGAAATACAAGTAAGAAGATTAATGTCAAAAGAAATTTTATACGTGAAGGTCTAATAGAGGAACCATACCACTGATGAAGCTACTTGGGAGTTGGAAAAGGAGATATGAGACAGTATCCTATCTTGTTTCAATATACATGTATACATTTTACTTTAAAATTGGGGATCCAATTTCTGAAGGCGGGGAAAATGTATTTAAATATAATAAAATAAGGGAATTGTATGTCATTTAGCTCTCATTTTAAAAAAAGAGATCAATTTTTTAAAAGAAAAAGCTGAAAGCCCTAACAAAAAAAATAGCAACGCTGCAACTTCAGTGGTCAGAAAAAGAGAACTCTTCTTTTTCTAGAGTGAGCAACGTACACAGGAGAAAAATAAATTATAATTCGATGCCTAAGTTCTCAAACTAAAGAGCGAGGTGGAAGGATAAGAAAAAGAAAAAGAAGAAGAAGGTAAGTTTCTTAACTTAGTTTAAAGGTTGAATTTGTCTCTTCCATGACTATAGGATTGAGAATTTCAAAGTTTAGTTGAGAAAATCCTTCAAATCTAAGCATTCTTTATGTAAGGAAATTCTTTCACACTCATGCTTTCATGTGTAAATGGAAAATCCTTTCGCAACAATAACAAAATGGATTTTTACTCTCACTAAAAGTTAAATCATTTTTCATCAATTTCATAAAGAACATCATTTCTTCATAAACTCATCTTTCATAGTTAAACCCACATAGTGTCATCATAGTTTAAAAACATGGGTTATTCATGGATTCATGGAGACTAAAACTAAACATTGAATTATCTGAATTCATGCATAATAGTTCATACAACAATCAATTTGATCAACATTGAAAGGAGACCATGGAAATTGAGTAAAATCCTAGTTTGATTATGGAATCTAACTTCACAAAATCAAAGAATTTTGAAACCTTATGGATGGAAGAGCTTCATAAGTGAATACCATCATATCTAAGAGTTCAGAGACCTCAAGCAATTATTGAGTTTTGATACTTGATCTTGAAATCCTAACTTGACTTCTTCTTCTTCCTTAGAGACGGAAATATTTGACAGGATTACCTAATCATCTTTTGGAATTTGGGAGAATGAATTGAATTGGGTAATTTTTGGGGGTACAAATAATTATATAGGGCTCTGGATAAAAAGTAAAACAATGTATTATTGATTTAAAACAATTGGAAAAAGGTTGGAATCATCCTGACTTATAACTTCTGAACTGACTCACTAGAAGGCCTTCATGGGTCGTCTAGAGCACCACGGCCCGTCAAGTGGCTTGTGAAGATGATATAGCTTATAGGGATTCACCATTTTGGGCATAAATTTTTAATCTGATCTTGGAATTAGGCAAACTTGATGGGATTAGAAAGAGGACGCGAGATCTTTAATTTGATAGGTCATGTGCTACCAAATTCATTTTGTACTAAAAGATATGATCGTTTGAAGTTGACCCTAATCTCTAAGTCTGATAAACCCCCTTCACCGACGAATTCATGGTCCGCGTGAAGTTTCACAAGACGTTTAGATGTCTGCTTAACAAGTTGGTAAGGGAGAAACCCTTTCTAAGTGGGCCACTTGACAACCCCTTCGACAGTCTCTCAACTTCACCACATGTCGTCTAGGCGTTCGTGTGAGGGACACCTAACTGGGTCAGCATCTGGGAACTTACAACGAGCACTCAAATGGACTGTAGTTCACTGCACGACCCCTTTAGGTCTCAATGTAGGGTTTCATGGTCCACTATTGGGTTCTTGACCTACCTGTTTTACTCCTTTCTAGCGTTTGTCTAATTCAAGTTGCTACAAATCCATAGTAGAAGGTTATATAAAAAAATTTATCTTCATAATATACATTCTTCTTATTGAAAAAGATCCAAAGAAGACTAGCCCTTCTTGTCCTAAATTTTTGAAGTTTAATTTATTTTAGTACAATAGGATAATACTTTAATGAACTTTGATGGTACAACTCATTTCATCTTCTCCCATGCTTTTATTTTTTGTTCTTGAATAATTCATCAACCAACATCATAATATCATATCCTGTTTATACGTCATATTTCTTTAATTTTTCTATAGCCTACACATTGTATTCATTTATTCATAAAATTATGGAAAATGATAAAAAAATATTTTGATATCTAATTTTTTTGATAAGTTACATAATTTATAATAATATATGTTTGGTGAAATAAATGCCTTGTTAACATATTGATTGATGTTTTTATGAGCAATGAAGTATCATTTTTTCTACTTTTACATAGAAAATATTTAATCTGACTCCTTTAGAAAATATATTATGTTTAAAAATCAATATACGTTGAAAGTAAGTAAAGAACGTTAAAAATTTATACCACAATGAAAAAACTTTAAAAATTTAGAGATATAATCTACTTGTCCAAGGTCAAATGTTCACCACTTTTTGTTATTGATACTTTGTTACTCAAATGAAATTTATAAAAGGAGTAAGATAAATTTGAAATTAGAATCCAAAATAATATTCTTTATTCTTTTTAGAAATTCATTATAATTTTGCTCTCAAGGCCCTTCTATATACTTCATATGTTCAACTTTGAAACATCTTCAGAAATAAGTTTGTATACTTGGTAACTTAAACAGTCATATAGACTCGGTACAAGAAGGAAAAAAATCCGTATTAATAGACAAAAATTTTGATGTTTAAGTTATTAATTTTACTTGAGTAGGTTTTATTTCGTATTCTTCAAATTAAACTTGCCAAAAATAGTCATAAATCACCAAATGAGAAAGAACAACATTAAAAGGACAAAAACCATGTCCAAGTGAGATCATATACATGTTAAATTAAAAATAATAAATAAACTTTGATAAGGTAATTTAAAAACCAAAAAATATGGGCATGAAAAAGTCATTAACTCTCAGAGGATTTTCCCAAGAACCAAAAAGTCCTTATATGTGAAGTTATGACATTTGTCGATGAAGAAATGAGAGATCTCTAGAAGGGACGACAATTTCATTTTGGACTCGAAGATGAAATTTGGTCTAAAGTTTATGAGTAGTAATATTCATATGACACAACATAACTTCAAGCAACTGAAAAATTACCAACCTTGTAGTCATAGAAGTAGTTTAAATAAGTTCCGTATTTCTTCATAATAGACATTCTCCTAACCAAAATAAGTTGAACTAAAAAAGCCTTGCAATCTATTACGCAAGTCCTTAACGTATCTTAATATTTTTGAATTGTTCTTTTCGCTTACACATTAGTTTAGGGGTGAAAAGTTGTACTAAGCTTAACTTTAGTGCCAAGACCATTTTGGAACAACTTCCAAAACTGTGAAGTAAACTAAGTACCTCTATCAGAGATAATGGACAAGAGTACTCCATGCAACCTCACCATCTCTCTCATGTAAAACTTAGCATAATATTCTGCTATATAGAAAATATTGACGGAAGTGAAATCGGTTAACTTCGTCATCTGGTCAACTATAACTCTAATTGAATCACATTGGTGTCAACTCACTGGAAACCCTACTATGAAGTCCATATTAAAATCCTCCCAAGTACAGATGGAAAAGCTAATATCTTTGGATAGATCTCTTGGGTTTTGGTGCTCAACCTTCACTTGTCAGCAATTAGCACACTTAACCACAAATCCCACAATATCCTTCTTCATACAATTCCACTAATAGATCTCTCACAAATCACGATGCATCTTGGTGGCTCATGGATGATTGGAATACCGAGAAATATTGACTTTTGATAAAATATTTTCCCTTAAGTCATCAACATTTGGAACAGATAAACGATCTTGGTACCTTAGGACACAATCTCCCCCTTGGGAGAAAGGTTATATAGATTTCTTTAGTACCATCACTTTCAATTCTGACAAGGTCGGATCAAGACATTTCTTTGCTTTAACATTAACCACAAAAGACGATTCAAACAATTATGGATCATAATATCGCCTTGGTGGTATCCACTAGTGGAACTCCAAATCGGGACAAACTATCAACATCTCGAACCAATTCTTTTCTCTCATTATCATCATGTGCAACACTACCCATGGACAACTGACTAAGGGCATCCATCATCACATTTTTTTACTCGGGATGATAGAAAACACTCATATCATAAAATCTATCAATAAATCAAGCCACATTTTTGGCAAAGATTTAGATATTTTTGGGTAAACACATTGCAAATTTTTGTGATCGCTAAACACATCAACATGGACCCATACAAATACTTCCTCCAAATCTTTAAGGAAAATACAACTGATGCTAATTCAAGATCATGGTTGGAGAGTTCTTCTCATGAACCTTTAATTTTCTTGAAATATAGGTAATCACCTTATCATTTTGCATAAGCACACATCCCAATCAAACTCTTGAGGCATCACAATATACCATTAAGGTCAACATCGGAGTGGAAATAAGTCTATATTTAAACTCTTGGAAACTTTTCTCACAAGCTTCTGACCGTAGAACCCATGCCTCCTTCTAAGTCAAAGCCGTCAAAGGCGAATCAATAGAGGAAAACCCCTCAACAAATCTTTTATAATAACTGGCCAAACCAAAGAAACTTCTAATGTCTATCGATGATAGAGGTCTAAGCAAAATCTTGACTGCATACGCCTTCTTTGGATCTAAGTCAATACCCTTACTTGAAACTATAAGGCCAAGGAAAGGTATAAACCTTAACCAAAACTCACATTTACTAAACAATTCATAGAGTTGTTGGTCCTTAGAATTTTCAATATAATCCTCAAATGATCAATATGCTCATCCTTACTTCTTGAGTATATCAAAATATCATTGATAAAAACAATCATGAACATATAAAGGTATTGTCTAAACACCCTATTCATCAAGTCCATAAATGTTGTTGGAGCGTTAGTCAAACCAAAGGACCACAAAAAACTCATAATGTCCATAGCGGGTTCTAAAAGTGATATTTGGATTATCTTTCTCTTTCATACTCAATCGGTGATAACCCAACCGGAGATCAATTTTAGAGAAAAAAACTTTCCCCTTGAACTTGATCAAATAGGTAATCTATTCTAAGAAGAGGATATTTGTTCTTGATGGTTACCTTGTTCGACTGCGTATAATCAATACATATAAAGGATGAAACCATCTTTCTTCTTAACAAACAACACTAGAGCACTCCATGGAGAGATACTCAGTCGAATGAAACCCTTATCCAATAAGTCCTTTAACTGATCCTTTATCTCCTTATGTCCCTTCGGATCCATTTTATAAGGAGGAATAGAGATAGATTAGGTGTCATGACCGGGGAGCACCCCTAGATGTAATCATCGTCGTCGTCCTAGGAGAGGACTAAGACTAGCCTCTTAGCACTCGCCATTACATTAAATAGGTCAAAACGTACAGAAAAATTAAAACTTCTCATATATATATATATATATATATATATATATATATATATATAGTGGGGTTTACATAGACCTTTCACATACTACATATGGAGTGTACTTACACTCCTTGCACATAAGGCTTACTTAGGCTTCTCATTTAGACAACATAATCTAGGAATTAGTCTAATACTTTGTTTCATATTGAACCATCTAAACGAGTACAAATGTTGGACATAACTAATACATAGTCAATATGCCATTATAGGCTTATATCAATGTTCCAAATGGTAAAGGAATGAACAATGTCTTTATGGCAATACAACTTCAAAGCTAGAATGTAGGAAAGGTAATATCCCTGGACATGAGGACCTAACAAAACATGGAGGAAAGAATCCATGTCTTCTTCATTTGGCCTCCTATGAACTCAATGGCTGGAATCTATATATCAGTAGAAAAAACTAGAAACATAGGTCAGTACACCACTTGTACTAAGTATGGATATATGCACATACAAGAATTTGAAGACATGTATGAAATAGACCTTTTCTTTAGAAACATTCTAAGTCATTTAGAAAAACTTTAATGCATAGTCAATAGAGCATATACAATATAAGGTCACAATAACATAAAACATGTTCATAACAAAATATAACTTTACATAAAGCCATATTAACAGTCCATAGTCAACAGCTCATAACAACACAATATACAAAACCCTTACTAATAATCTCATCACAAGCTTACAAGTGCAATGCTCATGTGAAGACCCACAACCCCAAATAACAAATTTAACAAGATAGGAGATCACAAGTAATGATTTTCTTCATACTACATATCGTCATAGGTAACGATCACTACACATAGCAATTTAGACCAAAACATATTTATCAATATAGTCAACATCATATATAAGAGTATCATCATATAAATACAACATTTTATAATACATGATATCGTAATACATAATAACATAAGAACAACCCCCTAAGATTTTCCTCAAGGCCAACTAGTGCAATGCATTGGTAGAGTCTCATACCCCTACCTACACTAAGTCAAACCCCTTAAGTCACCCTAGTTAATGTTCACTTTATTACTTCATTTTACTTTCAGGAACAATTAGCTTACCCGACATAGACCACATGAGCTAAATGTGGAATCCGGTGTCATGAAACCCTACACCAAAAAAAGGTGGTCTACTTTCCAAGGTAGAAACAAAACATGAACAAAACATTCTAGGTGGATCCACTAGCTAGTTATCCTATTAGGGAAACATAATTCAAGAACTAGGAGAAATACTTGAGACCGTCTTTATGCACATTGCATTATAATCTCTATCTCATGAGTACAATAGTGAATATACCTTCCCACATTGGTAAGGGACACATCTTACATCTAGTTCGCTCAGTGCTACACTAAAACCCCTCTTTAAAATGTCTTTAAGCTTATATTAATCATCATAGCTTAGTATAGGTCATAGGAGATTAACGCCTTGTGTATCATATCATTATCTCATTAGGTATTGCATGAGAATGTACTTTCATTACAACCCTTCATTTGTAAGATTTACATACTATCATCATCATATCATAGTAAGCTATATAAGTGATTCACAATCAACCTTATATCATCATACCTTAATCCTCATATCACAATTCATATAGTCAATACATTTCAATTACATTCATCATACCATCACCTACTTAATCTAATCACATAAAATACTTCAATTGAACATCATCAAGTACAAGCCACCATATTGAAGTAAAGGATTCAAGGTCATGAAGTCTTACCAATTTACCTTCAAAGACTTCTTCAATGTTCTTACCATCAAACCAACAATATTCATTTATCAACGTACTCAATAACATCATATGATAGTAATCAACACAAGAGCTTAGTCAAATGCATCATCACTAACCAAATTAACCTCAATTCATAAACTAGGGTTAGGAAAAAAGGTTCATTCATGAATTCTTCAAGAACTAGGTCCAATCCCAACAATAAGAGGCAATAGGCAGTCCATGAATAATCTACAATCGCTAAAACAAGTCTAACAATTAACACACTCATCAGTTCCCACAATTTCATAAGCAAGATCCAAGAACTTAGGGAAATTTGTGAAGGGATATGGACCAAACTAGATTCACCTTAATTAACATCAATTACTCAACAATATACACTTAATTAGCTATGGGTAATCACAGATTAGTCATAATCAATCATCAATTTCAAGTTTTGAAGAAAACCAATTTGTCGAAGAAAATCCTAAGAATTGGGTTGTTTAGAAATCAACTTTGAAGGGACCTCTTGGGGAAAGGAAACCCAAGATAGAAGAACCCATACCTTAAGAAGATTTGTCAAAAATATTTGATTAAGAAACTTAGAGACTTTGTCTTCTTATTTAAGCTTTCTTGTTCCTTCAACGGGGGATGAATAGAAAGAGAAAGTAGAGAGAAGTGGGAGCAATTTGGGTCTCAATTTGTGTTTGAGTTTTGGAGTGGGAAATGAATGATATTTGAGCTAAAATCAATATATAGTCCACCCAAAAAATACCAAAACAAACCCTCATTAAGTTGGACTTCCAGAAGTGAAGTCCAACTTCACTTTAACTGTTGAGCCCCGTCCACCTTCACGGCCCACATCACGGTCCATAAAGTGCATGATGGACCATCATGGTGGTCGTGGAAGGTGAGGCAGTAGCTCCCTTAATGAGACACCTCCATTTTTCTCGAAGGCAACTCAACGACCCTTGGTACCTTTCGTGAAGATTCAACACGAACCCTTAAGTGGCTCTTGGTTCTCTTAGGCAGTAGCTCACCAACATCGCACCGATTTTCCCCCAAATGGATAAGGCATTTTCACGGCTTCCCCTTTCTTCTGTCAAGTGCAACATGAGTTGTGAAGTGGCTCGTTGTGTCTTGGACACTAGTTAACCGATCATGACACATTACCCCCCATGTCAAAGTCATATCCACGATCTCCCACTTGGTCGTGGTCATGCTCGTGAAGATTGAGGCAATAGCCTCTTCCTTAAGTAGCCTTGGCCTCTTGGATTTGGCTTGCCCTTTAAGGTTGACACTCCTACCTTATCCTAGGCTTATTTATACTCCATTCTAGGAACCTGTGTCCACTCTTATCATATTACCATGATTAACCCTTTAGACACCTCCTTAAAATCATCAAGGCACCACACTAGTCCAAGTTACAAGTTCACCGGAATTCATGGACGTTCCTTGACGTTTTAACTCCAAAACCTCCTAAATGTTTTATATACATTATTAGGTCTTCAAACAGTGTTTCAAAACTTAGTTCAACATGTGAGGCTGTAGACCAAGTCATGGACTATCGGAGTGTTACATTATCCCCCTTAGGAACATTCGTCCTTTAATGACACTAACATCTTTTGAAAAGAAAGGATTGACTCAAGACTAGTAGACAAACCAATCAACGTATAATAAACGTGAATATCAACTCAAAGGAGTACTTCAAAACTCCAGTCGATACAAAACTATGGCATTACACATAGCACTGAAATCACAAGTTACAATACACAATAGCTCAACTTTTATATCACATATTGAGGAACTACCTTCTCACATCACTAATGAGCCCAAAGTGACGTCAAAGAGGTACCACACTATTCTTCTCAAAACCACATCAAAAGACCAAAGATTTCAAGAAGACATAACATATAGGGCATACTAGTTCAAGTTAACACATAAGCCTATTTCATGAAAAATCATTTTGACATAAACCTTTAACAAAATATGCACATGATTAGTGAAAAAGTGAAATTCATATATAGTCATTATTTTTAGTGTTGATAAAAATTACTAACCTTAGTTAGGAAAAAGATGAGGATAACGGGACTTCATGTCGGTCTCGGCCTCCCATGTCGCCCCTTCAACTAGGTGGTTTCTCCTTAACACCTTTACTGAGTCCACCTCCTTGTTCCTCAACTTCTTAACTTGTCGATAAAGGATCTTCACCAGAACCTCTTCATAGAAAAGGCTATCATCCACACAAATCCTTCAGCTGGAAAAATGGACTCGGGATCGCCAATGCACTTCTTAATTATAGAGAAATGGAATATCGGATGAATTAAAGCTAGTTCACTTAGTAAACTCAACTCGTATGTAACCTTTATGACCCTTTGTAAAACTTTATAGGGACCCCCATACCGGGGACTTAACTTCCCCTTTTCGCCGAATCTCATCACCTCTTACATAGGTGAAATCTTCAAATATACCTTATCACCCACTTCGAATTCATGGTTTCTTCTTCTATTGTTTTCGACCTATCCCTTATAACCCGAACCTTCTCGAAAGCATCATAGAATATTGTGGGACTAAGGAGTGAGATTCAACAACCTCAAACCACTCAACCGGAAATCTACATCTCCTACCATAGAGTGCTTCAAATGGAGCCATGGAAATACTCGAATGGTAGCTATTGTTAAAGGAGAACTCAATCAACGGCAAGTCATTGTCCCAATTCCCTTTGAAGTCTATCACACAAGCTTTTAACATATCCTTTAGGGTTTGAATAGTATGTTGTTCATGACCATCTGTTTGGGAATGAAAAGTGGTGCTAAGCTTTACTTGTGTACCCAACCCTTTTGAAAAAGACCTCTAAAAGCGAGAAGTGAATTGTGCACCTCTATATGATATGATGGACAAAGGGATACCATGAAGACTCACAATGTCATCAATGAATATCCTTGCATAATCCTCCGCCGTATAAGTAGACTTAACGAGGATAAAGTGCGCAGATTTTGTCAATCTATCCACTACAATCCAAATTGAGTCATTTTGCCTCCGGGTTTGAGGCAACTCAACAACAAAGTCCATATCAATTGCCTCCCACTTTCAAGTAGGAACACCTATTTATTGAATTAGACCACTAGGCTTTAGATGCTCGACTTTCACTTGTTGGCAATTAGGAAACTTGGTGACAAACTCCACTATGTCCCTTTTTAAGCGATCCCACCAATATGCCTCTTTAATATCACGATACATCTAGGTGGAACCTGGATGAATAGAGAACCATAAGCTTCTTCAAAAACCCTTCTCCTCAAATCATAAACATCCGGTACACACAACCTATTTTAGTACCTAAGCACTTCATCCCCCTTGGGAGAATTACTCATTCAACTTGTTAAGTACCAATTTCTTTTACTCCATCAATAGAGGATAAAGATGTTGCTTAGACTTCACCTCAACCACTAATGATGACTCAAAGTTATTATGAACCATAAAACCACCATTTGGGGAATCTTCAAAATGAACACCTAATCTAGCCAACCTATGAACATCTTTCACCTGGTCTTTCTTCCTTACTTCTACATTGGACACAATACCCATGGTAATAACGACTTAGAGCATCCGCAACCACACTAGTGTTGCCGTGATGGTAGAGAACACTTATGTCATAACATTTGAATAATTTTAACCATTTTCTTTGTCGGAGATTCAACTTCTTTTGAGTGAACATATATTGAAGACTGTTATTGTCGGTATACACATACACATGAACACTATACAAGTAATGCCTCCATATTTTCAAAGCAAACACTATGGCTGCTAACACAAGATCATGAGTTGGATAATCATTCTCATGCACCTAGACTTGTCTAGAGGCATAGGCTGCTACCTTCCCATGTTGCATAAGGACTCAATCAAATCCCACTCGAGATGCATCACAATATACCACAAAAGCCTTAGTACCCTCGGGCGAAGTCAACACCAGAGCGGAGGTAAGCCTATCTTTCAAAATCTTGAAGCTTCTTTCACATGCCTCTGACCACTCAAATTTCACACTTTTTTGGGTCAAGGTAGTCAAAGGAGAAACAATAAACACAAAACCATCCACAAGCCTCCTATAGTACCCGGATAAACCCAAAAAACTCCTAATATTGGTTAGAGTCAATGGTCTAGGCCAATTCTTAACCGCCTCAATTTTCTTCGCATTGACCTCTATATCCTTATTAGAGATGATACGACCAAGAAATTCCACAGATCTCAACCGAAATTCACACTTACTATATTTGGCAAATAGTTGGTGTTCCTTAAGGACTTGTAATACCAACCTCAAATGGTCCATGTGTTCACCCTTATTCTTTGAATATACCAAGATATCGTCAATGAAGACAATCACAAAGGAATCTAAGTAATTTCAAAACACCCTATTCATAAGGTCTATAAAAGCCATCGGGGCATTTGTGAGACCAAAGGACATTACTAGGAACTCATAGCGACCATACCTAGTTCAAAATGCCATTTTAGGTACATCCTAACCTCTCATCCTAAGTTGGTGATACCCTTATCTCAAGTCAATCTTAGAAAAGTACCTTGCACCTTAGAGTTGATCAAACAAATCGTCAATCTAAGGGAGAGGATACTTGTTATTAATGGTGACCTGATTGAGTTGACGATAGCTAATGAACATACTAAGGTACCCATCCTTATTCTTAACAAAAAACACTAGATATCCCCATGGTGAAATACTAGGTTGAATGAAACCCTTGTCTAATAAGATTTGGAGTTAGAGCTTTAACCTTTTTCAACTCCTTCCGAGCCATCCGGTAAGGATGGATTGAAATGGGATTCACATCCGGTAACAAGTCAATACCAAAGTCTATTTCCCGCTTGGGACGAATTTCGGGCAAGTCATCGGGAAAGACTTTCGGAAAGTCATTAACTAAGGGGACCGACATATAGGAGGAATGTCAGACTCAAGATCTTTTACCCTTACAATATGGTAAAAACAAACTTAAGAGATCATTTTACAAGCTTTTAGACAAGAAATGATATGACCTCTAGGAATTGAGTTACGCCCCATTCCACTCTAAGACGGGTTCATTAAAAAAACTAAACTTAATTAATCTTGTTTGACAACCAATGGAAGCAAAACAAGCATGCAACCAATCCATTCCCAAATTACATCAAAATCAACCATATCAAGTTCTACCAAATCCAGCCATGTAACTCAATTAATAAAAGATATAGAACAACTCCTAAAGACTATTCTAGCCACAATGGAGTCACCCATTGGGATTGTAACAAAAAATGGTTCAATCAAAACATCGGGTAGAACATCAAACTTTTTAGCTACTAGAGGAGTTACAAATGATAATTTAGCACCGGGATCAAGTAAAGCATAAACATCAATAGAGAAGAGTTGTAACATATCAGTGAACACATAGGGGGACTCTTCTTTTTCACCCCTAGAGCGGAGAGCATTCAAGCGGTTCTTCTTTGGAGCATCGGAACTAGAACTACTAGCTGGAGCTTGACCACTCCCCTTCTCTTGAATCCTCACAATAGGAAAATCCCTAACCTTATGTCCACTTTTTCCACACCCAAAGAACTTCTCCATCCCAACTAGACACTCACCCTAATGCTTCTTACCACACTTGGCACAAGTAGATTTCTTTCTAGGTGAATTTCCACTTCTTGCATTTTGAGACTTTGGGTTGGACATCCTATCCTTGTTTGCCTTAGGAAACTGGAAGGGAATTGGTTGGAAACCCTCTGCTTGAACCTAGGCTTGTCTTGAATTTCAAGCCTACCCTTTGAAGTACCTCCCTCATATGACTTGGCCCTCTTAAACCCCCTATTCTTACTCTTTAGTCTAGTCTCCTTGACTTGTTGACCATGAACCATCAACCTAGAAATATCCATGTTGTCATGTAGCATCACCGAACGACACTCTTTAACCAAATCATCAGACACTCCCGTAACAAAGTGACTCATCTCATCCCTTGGGTTAGATACCATGGAAAGAGAATACTTGGACAATTAAGTAAACTTCAAGTAGTATCTTGCACACTCATACCTCCTTTACAAAGGTTGATGAATGCTTCCAATTTTGCCTCCCTTTTCTCCCTAGGAAAGAACCGATAAAGGGGAGTGATAGGACCAGCTCTCAAGGCCCTATTTTCTCTCCATTGGTGTATCATGTTTGAGCTACGTCTTTGGGTTGATAGGAAGCTAGCTCCACCTTTTCATTCGAAGTCAACCCCATAGCATACAGAAGCTTGTACACCTCATCAATGAAGTCTTGAGGATCTATATTCACTTTCGACCCATAGAACATGGGAGGGTTCATCCTAGTGAAGTCCCTCAATCCGTGATATTAGCATTTTCTTGAACACAGGTTCCAACCTCCCTAGTTGCTTGAGCCGCCATGGCTTGAGCTTGAGTGGATACCACTTGAGCTTGGGTAGTCATAGATTGAGCCAAAGTCATAAATGCCGACCTTATCTCGTTATTTTTCATAGGTAGAGGAATAACTCGAGCTTGGTCTTATGGAGGCACTTGATTGCCTTGTGGAGGGACATGGTTCTCTATGGGAGGAACTCCCACATTAACCAAATCTTCCTCCATTCTCCTTGAAGCCGTCCTTCTCGTATTTATCTCCTATATCAACAAGAAAAGTATTAGAAGAAAAAGGGACACATCGACTTACCACTCATAAGGTACGACTTTCAAGATTACCAAAAAGTGAGAATTTCTAAGAATCACATAGACTTTCATTCATGAGTGTGGGGTGCTTCACACTTATGAACAAAACTCTATGTAAACATGGTTCAACGAGACATTAATCCTAAGATTTTTTCAACCTCATGTGATGATACCAAGTTTGTCATGACCGAGGATCACCCCTAGACGTAACAGCTGTCATCGTCCTCACAGAGGACTAAGACAAGCCTCTTAGCATTCGTCATTACATTTCATAGGTTAAAAATGCGTAAAAATTTAAAACTTTTCATATATATATATATATATATATATATATATATATATACATATACATAGTGAGGGTTACATAGACCTCTTGCATACTACATATGGAGTTTACATAGACTCTTCACATATGAAGCTTACTTAGGCTTCTCATTTAGACAACACAATCAATTCGTAAGAATTAGTGTAATACTTTGTCTTATATTTAACCATCTAAATGAGTACAAATGCTGGACATAGCCAATACAAAGTCAATATGTCATTATATGCTTACATCAATGTTACAAATGGTAAATGAATGAACCATGTATTTACTACAATACAACTTCAAAGCTAGAATGTAGAAAAGGTAATATTCCCGGACATGAGGACCTACCAACACTTGGAGGAAAGAATACAAGTCTTCTCATACCCCTACCTACACTAAGTCAAACCCCTTAAGTCACCCTAGTTAATGTTCACTTTATTACATCATTTTACTTTCAGGAACAATTGGCTTACCCGACAAAGACCACATGAGCTAAATGTGGAATCCGGTGTCATGAAACCCTACACCGAAAAAAGGTGGTCTACTTTCCAAGGTAGAACCAAAACATGAACAAAACATTCTAGGTGGATCCACTAGCTAGTTATCCTATTGGGGTAACATAATTCAAGAACTAGGAGAAACACTTGAGACCGTCTTTATGCACATTGCATTATAATCTCTATATCATTAGTACAATAGTGAATCTACCTTCCCACATTGGTAAGGGACACATCTCACATACAGTTCACTCGGTGCTACACTAAAACCCCTTTTTGAAATGTCTTTAAGATTATATTAGTCATCATAGCTTTGTATAGGTGATAGGAGATTAACGCCTTGTGTATTATATCATTATCTCATTAGGCATTGCATGAGAATGTCCACTCATTACGACCCTTCATTTGTGAGATTGACATACCATCATCATCATATCATAGTAAGGCACATGAGTGATTCACAATCAACTTTATATCATCATACCTTAATCCTCATATCACAATTCAAATAGTCAATACATTTCACTTACATTCATTATACCATCACCTACTTAATCTAATCACATAGAATACTTCAATTGAACATCATCATCAAGTACAAGCTAGCATCATTGAAGTAAAGGATTCAAGATCATGAAGTCTTACCAATTTACCTTCAAATCCTTCTTCAATGTTCTACCATAAAACCATCCAAATTCATCCGTCAATGTACTCAATAACATCATATAATAGTAATCAACACAAAAACTAAGTCAATTGCATCATCACTAACCAAATTAACCTCAATTCATGACCTAGGGTTAGGGAAAAGGGTTTATTCATGAATTCTGCAAAAACTAGGTCCAATACAAACAATAAGAGGAACTAGGTAGTCCATGAATAATATACCATAGCTAAAAGAAATCCAAAAATCAACACATTCATCACTTCCCACCAATTCATAAGCAAGATCCAAGAACTTGGGGAAAATTGGGAAGGGACATGGACCAAACGAAATTCCCCTTAATTAGCATCAATTACGCAACAACCTACACTTAATTATCCATGGGTAATAACAATTATTAATAATCAATCATAAATTTCAAGTTCAGAAAAAAAACCCATTTGTAGAAGAAAATCGTAAGATTGGGTTGTTAAGAAATCAACTTTGAAAAGACCTTTTGGGGAAAGGAAACCCAAGAGTGAAGAAACCATACCTTAATGAAGTTTTGTCCAAAAAATTGAGTGAAAACCTTGGAGACTGTATCTTCTTCTTTAAGCTTTCTTGTTCCTCAAATGAGGGATGAATAGAGAGAGAAAGTAGATAGAGGTGGGAGAAATTTGGGTTTCATTTTGTGTTTGATTTTTGGAGTGGGAAATGAATAATATTTAACCTAAAATCAATATATAGTCCAACCCCAAAATACCCAAACTACCCCTCATTGAATTGGAAGTACATGATGGACCATGATGTTGGTCATTGAAGGTGAGGAAGTACCTCCGTAACGAGGCACCTCCATTTTTATCTACGGCAAATCTATGACCCTTGATACCTTCCGTGAAGATGCACCACATACCATTTAGTGGCTCGTGGTTCTCTTCGGTAGTAGCTCACCAACGCCCCACCAATTTCCCCCAAATGGCTAAGGCATTTTCAAGGCTGCCCCTTCCTTCTGTCAATTGCACCACGAATCATGAAGTGGCTCGTGGTGTCTTTGGCAGTAGCTAATCTCTCATGACACCTTAACCCCATTTACAAGTCATCTTCATGATCTTCCCACTTGGACGAAGTCATGCTCGTGAAGATTGAGGCAGTAGCTTCCTTCCTTGGGCAGCCTTGGCCTCTTGGTTTTGGCTTGCCCTTGAAGGTTGGCACTCCTCCCTTAGCCTAGCTTCCTTATACTCGTTCCTAGGCACCTGTGTCCACCCTTATCATATTACCATGATTAACCCTTTAGACACCTCCTTACAACCATCAAGTCACCAAACTAGTCCAATTTACAAGTTCACCGGACGTCGTGGATGTTCCTTGACGTTTTAACTCCAAAACCTCTTAATTTTTTATATACATTATTTTAGGTCTTAAACAGTGTTTCAAAACTTAGTTCAACATGTGAGTCTCTAGACTAAGTCATGGACTTTCGGAGTGTTACATTAGGTATCCAGGAGAAGGTCAATCCAAATGTCTATTTCCCTTTTTGGAGGAACACCGGTTAAATCATCGGGGATAACTTCCGAAAACTCTTTTACAATGGGGACCGAATCAACAGTAGAAGTTTCAGACTCCCCATCCCTTACCCTTACTATATGGTACACGTAAACCTTAGAGATCATTTTCCTAGATTTTAGGTAAGAAATAATTTGGTCTCTCCGCATAGAATTTCCCTCCTTCCACTTAAGGATAGGCTCATTTGGAAACAAAAACTTGAACACTCTAGTCCTACGATCAATAGAGGTATATCAATAATGCAACCAGTCCATACCCAATATGACATTGAAATCTATTATGTCATGTTCTATCAAATAAACCAAGGTAACTCTATGGGTTAAGAACACGTGACATCTTCTAAAAACCGTCTAAGCCACCATATAATTACCAACAGGTGTGGACGCATAAAAGGGTACTAACAATATATCAAGACATATCAAATCTCATATATACATAAAAGTCATAATAGACACAGCAGAACCCGGATCAAGCAAAGCATACACATCATACGGGAAGAGTTTTAACATACTTATCACCACATCTGAGGATCTCTCATGGTCACCTTTAGTTTGGAGAGCATAAAAACGATTTTGCTTAAGAGCTTTCCCACCCAATCCACTTGTATTGGATGAAGGGAGGGACCAAAGGACTATTCGTTACTTTATGATCCATTTTACCACACCCCAAAACAAGCATTAGAGCCCGTCACACACTTCCCTTCATGGTTTGTCCCATATTAAGGACGAATATGCATCAAAGATTTACCCCCATGTCGTTGGGGTTTAGGGTTAGACATTGTTTCAATTCTTGTCCTTTGAGGAGCATTTGTATACCCTTGACCTCAGAACGTTTTGCAGAATCTTGAACGGCCCTATCCACAAAACCTAGAAGGTGCAAAGTTGTCATCATCCACTCTAGCCCTTTTTGCCTCCCTAGATCTTTCCTTAAGATTTTCCTCTTCTATTTGTCGTGCATGAACCATAAGGCGAGAAATGTCTATTTCATAAACAATCATTGCGGTGCGCCACTCTTTGAAAACCATGTCATACACACCCAACACAAACTTACTCATCTTGGCCCTGTAATCCTCCACAATGGAAGAAGTATATTTAGATAGTTGAGTGAACCTCAGAGAATATTCATTTACACTTATATTTTCATGCCTAACGTTGATGAACTAAACTAACTTGGCTTCTCTCATCTGTAGAGGGAAGAATCTGTCAAAAAATGCACTTTTGAACCTTTCCCATGCTATGGGACCCGATTCTACCGACCTTGCCTCTTTCCACTAACTAAGCAAAATCTAAGCAAACCCTTTGAGTTGGTAAGCGTATAACTCTGCATTAACCTCATCGATTAACTATTGAGGGTCTTCATCAAGTTTGGATCCATAAAATTTGGGAGGGTTCATTCTTGTGAAATACCTCATTCTTGCCGCCACTGTACCCATACCTTTACGAGGGATACAACCTCTCTGTTAACTGTCATCACGGCTTAAGTCTAACTTGACATTGTCTCAAACTATCTAAGCATAAGAGAATGTAAATCTTGGGGCGCAGCCCCGTCCAATAGTCTCAAACATTAATAAAAGACATAATGAAATAGGATGATCCAATCCTCGAATCCAATGAGGACTCACAAAAGTTTCATTCACAATCCTCTTGGAACCTAGCCACAAGTGTGTGAATGGAGAAAACCAGACCCTACATTTGAAAAGAATGTAGGTAAGAGTATGTGTTAGTACAATCAAGTACTAAATATAATCGCTAGCATAAACAATAAAAACACGGGCATTAGTTAACATAAGACATGAGACATAAGTATAAATAATACATATATACTTCCTTAAGTAACCTCACTAATCCATATCCAAGATATAGGTCATCCGCCTCTAGTCAAGATATCTAGTAACACTCCAAGCAATAATCATAAAATTATCACATTAATGATACGTACTTATAAAGACCTGGGATTCGCCTCAATGTCTAGCTCATAAAGGCTAATGGGTATTTACCTATTGCCTTACTTTTAGATTGTGGGTACTCTCCTCCACATTATTTCATAAGGATCATGGTTACTCACCTCCATGTTTGTTCATCATAGTAGGAACGTGGAGACTCATCACTTCTTCAATTCTAAGGAGTAGGGAAATCGCCTCATATCCTTTCACATATAGAGTCAAGGGTTATCGCCTCTAGCCTCATCATTTAGTATGAATTTTAGTCTAGGTTAACTTTACATGAACAATAGTTTCAACCGAGAATCATTAATATGAGTAGACTTTTCACATTCATACAATTATGCTTATCAATTCATTATAGGAAGTATCTCTTCCACATTATAACATTAACAATCAGCAACATAGTCTAGGCTTTACTGTCAAAGCACTACATCTCATGATCACTATCTATGCTTTACTCTCAAGCAATTAATATTATATTCATCATATGTGCTTCAATCTAAATCAATTAAATCATAAATCCTATAAGGATACATCAAACCTATATAGTTTCCCTCACATGACATCAAACCCAATATATCAATTCAATCGTAAAATCATTAGATAGAAATGGTTAGATGTAATTTCATCCCAAATACATGAAATTTTATCAGTTCAATCATGAAAAATCATAATCAGCTCAATCGGATCAACATTCATCATGACCCACAACAATGGAAGAAACCCTAGCTAAAATTAGGGTTTTTTCTTCAAATTTTGGAATTCTACGGGACTTTATCGGAGAATGGATCCCATGGATTAAAATACATAACACATTGATAACAAAGACCTCATAAGCTTGAAAATTGGATACTTGATGTTGACCTAGCTTCAATTTCCTTCTTGTTCTTCTTCAATCTTCTATATAAAGAATATTTGAGAGGAGTTTTGGGAATTCTTTTGGGATTTTGAGAGAATGACTTAATTTTGGGATTTTACGGTTAAAATCACTTACATAGGTGTCTTATACTTAGGCAAAATTACACCACATTGATTGAATTAAAATAAATAAAGACCCTTAAGCCCTTAAAGATAATCGCCCAGTCACGAACCATAAATCCCAATAGGTGGACCGTCGACTGGATAACAGTCAATCCATTGTGGTTTCTTATTAAAAGATTTGGAAAATTGACAAAGGGTTGGACCACATGGTTTGGACCCACCTACAGTACGAAGGTCCGTCTGTTGTCCGTGACTATTTTCTAATGTGGCCATCGACAAGTCCCACCTATAGGGAGTGGGTCCAACCACGGGCCCAGGTTAGCCCTCATGGGTTACACGTGGAAATCTTGAATTTTTTGCCAAGTATCCCTCTTTGGGATACGGTGTATTACACTCAATTCCATAATTAAAGCTAGAATTCTAATCCTCAAATCTAAGATTCAAATCTCCTACAAGAATGTTCAATAAAGTAAAAATATGCCAAAGCTCTCAAACATGGAAATACACTCTCTAGGAACTAATTTTTTCTTTTCTAAAAATGAATTTATGCTTTCCCTAAAAATCCCCTAAATCTTATCAAAGAGTGCACTCGGAGAAGTTAGTCTTGATTATTGATTGACTCAGTGATACGCCTAGTTGCACTTTATCTCATCTTTTTGATTGACTCTTACATTGAGCTGGGTCGAGCTTGCCGATCTATTCGGCGCATTACCGAATCATCATTTGTCTCCAAGTTGGCTTAGTACATGGTCTATTATTCTAAAATATTTGGTGGACTGAAGGCTCACTCGGGATTCATTAAGTGGCTTTTCTGAGCTCCAACTTCTCTTTTCTTCAACTTTTCTACATTTTCACTTCCTTTCACATCGTAATGTCCTTGCCTTGTTCTTAAGCCTTCACTGCTGCATATAACCACATTAACATCATTTATGAGAACAAAATAGGTTTTGAGGACACTAATTCATTGAATAATAAGCCCTAAATGAGTTGAAATTTCAGCTAATCAGTTTGAAAGATCGAAACAATTTTATTTGTAGGTAATACCTTGAAGCCCAAAAAGATGAATAATGGCAAACTCAAAATAAGAAACCAAACAAAAAATGCAGGAGAATGTACAAGATACAAAAAAATAATGAAACGGAAAAATACAATGATGCTCAACTAGAAAAAAAAATAAGAACACATGTTTTTGAATTAAAAGCTCCCCAAAAAAATGATATGACTCCTGATGCTCAAGACCAACCCCGAAACCCCCCTTTGAATGTTGAGAAAATTTTAGCCCCATCCTTACATTATGTAGTCTACAGAAAATAATGTCACACAACCATTACAGGGATAATATTAACACTTCAGTGTAAAAGTAGCAATTTAGAGATTAGTAGCAGAGTGATTAACTCGCCGGACCCTTTTTTAATGTATGTTTCTTACATTATCTTCTCCAAATAACAACCCCAAATTAATGACGTAATAGACATTTTTACAGAAGCTATTAACAAGCGGAGGCCTATTCAATAGTCAATAACCAAATAGAGTATGCATGTACAAGAATGAAACTCCGCGTATGACCACATCTCTCCTTTCAAACCACAAAATAACCAGAACCAAATCCAAACCATGATTCTTAAAAACATTAAATCCAGAAAAATGTATGTAATACAGTCCTATAATTGCTCAATATAACCATAATAAACGACTAACCGCATTCGATAACCATCTTGTGAGTTCATCCAATAATTACATTTAGAATCATGTGTCTCTCTTCATAAACAATAAGAGGTTAAAAGGGCATAAACTTAACTTAAACTTGACAGATCTTATAGTATTTTTAGCATATCTCCTCAATTACAAAGAGTCTCCTCAATCATAAGACATTGAACAAAAAATGAAGTCATCTGAAATTTGCAATGCAATAATAGATGCAACGGTACACTTATTTATCGACAATTAATTACCCATGTATACTTTTTCTTCTCTTCCAGACTCATATAAACAACAAACACACACAACCAGATCATTTCCGAAAATTCCAGCAACAACAACCTCATAAACTACTTCAAAAACAAACCAATGTCACATAACTATCAAACTACGATTTTTACGCCGTCTATTTGCTTTCTTGCTTATATAGCATAGCTATAACTTGGACTCACTCAATAAAATGAATGGTGAGAATCATTAACTCCAAACAGCAGAAATACTTGGTCAAAACAAGACTCCTTCACCAAAAAGAATCCTTCAAATCACAACCAACGAGGTAGAAAGAAGAAACACAATATCTATGAGCATTCCAGGGGTGGAACCACGTTGAAATCTTGTAGATATTTGCTTGAATGAGAGGAGAACTTTATAGAGGATTTAGGGCAGTTTTATTATTATATTGGTCGAAAAAAATGAAATAAAACAAAGGAAAAATCAGATCTGATAAAGCTAAACCGACATAGGAGCTAAGGGCCCACCTTCACGTGCCTGCTTGCACAGTCTCACTAAAATGTTAGTATCTCTCAATTATGAAGTCATATGGACAAATGGTTTAATATGATGGAAGAAGACTCGTAGACCTTCGGTTTCATATATTGGGGTTCTTCTAACGCCTTATATATTATGAGAAAAATTCTGAGACATTTATTCAAAATTTTAAAAGGCTTAGGAAAGAATCTTACTCTAACCTTTGCCAACTTTTATTTATCAACTTGCTTGACTTCAATATTTAACCTATGATCATTCGGAGACTACACCACCTCATATAAAATCCTTATTAGCATATAGTACACTCTTTGTCTTATCCCCAAAGGTACCGGTTAACTTAAACATTCCAAATAGACGGGGTCTATTGAATAAACATTCTTTAATTCAGAATTATTTAAGGGTATCCTCGACCCATAATGTTAGTCAAATTCTTTCATTTTTACCACCCCTATGAAAAATAATTCTCTTTCCGTGATACAAAAAGTTGTATAAACCTCATACACTCATGCAATATTATTCCTATTAAGAAAAATAACCACGGGGTCTCATAGAATATCCCTCTTCAACTATAGGATAGGCTCATTTGGGAATTGGAATCTACCACCCGAGTCCTACAATCAATAGAGGCATAATATGCATGGTGCAGACAATCCATACCAAAAACCACATCGAAGTCTAGCATGTAAAGCTCTACCAAGTCAATAAGGGTCACTCCATGGGATAAGGAAATGGAACATACACTATAGACCCTCTTAGACACCACATAATCACCAACAAGATTAGAGACATAAAAAGGTTCTAATAATACCTCCGGAAGAACATCAAACCTCAAAGCCACATATGGCATCACAAAAGATAAAGTAACATCAGAATCAAGCAATGTATAAACATCAAATTTAAAAAACCTTTAACATACTGATAACTACATCTGGAGAACTCTCTTGTTCACCTCGGGTGTGGATGGCATAGAAGCAGTTAGGTTGTGGAGCATTCAAATATGAACCGCTAGGAGAGCTTGCTTGCCCTCATTCCCGTTAACCTTAAGTATCAGGTCATCTCTTACCTTTTGGTCACTCTTTCCAAAACCATAGAATCCATCCATGTCATCTAGGAACTCACCATCATATTTCTTCCCACACTTCACACAAGTAGATCTAACAAAAGAAGAACTATCTCCATTTTCTCCTTGAGGTCTTTGGTTGGACACCTTATACGTATTAGACTTTAGAGGATAATTAGAGGGAAATCAACCATAAAACCTTGGTCTAAATGTAGTTCTACCTTATCCATCGAATTTTGCATTAGGTAACCACTAGCCCTAGCATTTTTTACCTCCTTAGCCTTTTCCTTGAGTTTCTTCTCCTCAATTTATTGTGGATGGACCATAAGACGAGAGATATCTATGTCACCATTGAGTATGGTGCTATGACACTCTTGAACCACCATTTTGGATATACTCGTCACAAACTTACTCCTCTTAGCCCTAGAATCTAAAATCAATTGGAGAATACCTAGACAATTAGGTGAACTTTAGCGCATTCCTTCAAACTCATGCTTCCTCAAAAAAATGTTAATGAAATCTTGCACCTTTGCTTCCCTCATATCAAGGGGAAAGTACCTATCAAGAAATATCGATTTAAACAATCCCCACTCTACGTGACTCGACCCTAAAGTCCTTGCATCTTTCCATTGATTATCTTTTTCCATTGATTGTACCATACTTGAGCAATGTTAGCGACCAATTCACACTCTCAATGAACAAGACTCTACCTAATAAACATCATCAACTTACCCTTGAGGTTCCTCCTAAACTTTGGAACCATGAAATTCGGAAGGGTTCATCATCTCAGAATCCCTCATTCTTGAAGTCTTCGTACCCAAATTAGGTTAGACAGAAACTACCACCTCTTTATTGGTTTGTGCTGTCATAGCTAGGAAAAATATTTCAAAAACCGACCTAATCTCCTCATTTCTCATATTCTCAGACAAAGGATTTACCATTTCTTGGAGAGGAGATTCTTGTTCCATATTGTCACCATTCATCCTTCTAGCATCCCTTCTAATAGTCTCCTGAAGAACATAGAGCAAGAATTAGGAGAGAGATCTTATAGAGTTAAATATGTAATGACTAAGATTAGTGAAGAAGTTAAATTTCCTAAACATCTTGTAGCCTCTCATTCATAAATGTGGCAAGCTTCACACTCATGAACAAGACTCTACCAGACGTGGCGTATGAGACATCATTTTAGGACCATTCTAAACGTTTTTCTCTGATTACGAAGTTTGTCATGATACAGGGGTATCCACCAGATGTAAAATGGTGTATAGAGCCCCGAAGAACTCCATCCATATAAACCACTTAGTCCTCATAACATACGAAATAGAACAATAAGAGTAGAACACACCTCAAGTCTAAATTTTTGTGTAAAAGAAAGTAGAAGACTAAAAACTAGTCTTACTATAAAAATCTATCAGCATTTCGAATGAAATTGGGCATAGATCATACATCACGTTCAAAAGTGGCCATACATGACCAAAAGGAACTAAATAGTAATACTCCATCCTCGAAGCATAAGGACTCCCCAAAGCTTAAATCTTAAGATCAACACATAGCCATGAAACTCGTCCTAATTGTCGGACCCTACATTTGGGAAGAAAATAGGAAAAAGTATGTGTTAGTAGAAAAATGCACTAAGTATGATAAATATGCATAGAACATTTAAAACATGCTAAAAAGGCATTTCATTTTAAAGAATGCAATTTACAAAATTTAAACATTATCTTAGAAATAGTTAGAAAACATTAGTCATAATCATATTCAAAGCAAACAAACATCATCTTTAACATCTTTGAACACTTACGAGATGATTCATTAAGCATGTATTAGTTCATAATTAATCTTTTTATGGGAGATAAGTCGTAACTGACATGAGACCATGTGAGCTATAAGATGATCACCTATTGTTACCCACATTGAAAAAGGTTGTCCTACTTGTCTATGGTGGATACATGAACTCTTATCTTAGGTAGATCATTAGCTAGATAACCATTGGAGGAACATAGTTTATTGGATACGAAGATTGCTATTAGAATCCCGGTCTCAACTGCCATAAAAGGCTTCCATCTCATGAGACATATATAGGAAGCCCAAACTCAACTAACGCAAATTCTTTCATCTCATTTGAATATCCAGTCGGTGACAGGTATAAATTCCAAAGAGTATTTATTAATTTCTATTTAATTCATGTCTCGTGGAAGGATATCCTTGACAACTAATCCAACTTAGTTCATAAGGATAGCTCTTATACTATGCGTGAGAAAATCTTTCACCGTCCATGTCTACATGAAAATCATATATACAATTAGGTAAGAAAGATGATGAGATGGTCTACTTATCAAGATTTTTATGATGTTAATACTGTCTTACATGTGAGTATTGACTTGTAATATGTCTCATATACTTGTCTTATTATGTCTTGACAAAAATGACTTGAAAATAATCTACTTCAACTAAATATACTTTTTGGAATGTTTTTGCATGGTCATCATACTTAGTGCATATTTGTCCTAACACCATCTTCTTCACATTCTTACACCAAGTGTAGGTTAATGTGGCTAAAGGATCCTTCCTAGATTGGAGGTCTTGGATTTGCTATCTTCAAGCTTTAATATGTCCTCAAGGATTCGAGGACACTTATCTTAGGAGTTTCTTTAAGCTTATATAATAGACTTCTAATTGTTTTCTTTCAATTGTAAAGGGAAGTGTCCCTATAATGTTGCAACATGTCTAAGTTTTCTATGTTGAGACTTAGTGTTGCATCATTTTATAAATGAGTTTTTGAGTGTTGACTTGTTTGAGAAAGGTTTTAATTCCACACTAATTTTTATGCTTTTATGATGAATGAATGCTAAGGGATTGTATAAGACCTCTTCGAGGTCGAGTATGTCGTGTCATGACTTGGGGGTGCTACCTTGTCATGAAAAACTTGGTATCACAGCATAATGTTTTGGGGATGGTCTTAAGGGTTTAAAGTTTCACATTCCAGGTCTAGTAGAGTCTTTTTCATCGGTGTGAGTCGCGACACATCTATGTTTGAGAGGATATAAGACGTTAGAAGTTACACTTATTTCATATTCTTGAAGTTGTTCCTTAGAGTTTAGTTCTCCAAATGTCTCTTCCTAATCCTTCTCTTGGGTTTCTAGTATGAATACGAGAGGAAGACCCAAACAGAGAGTGGAAGAGACGATTGCTAATGATGAGGTTCCTTGCTTAGGTCCCCAAGATGGACAAGATGCCCAAGGTAATCAAGAGAATGAGGTTCCAGTTGCTCCCCCGGACATGACCAATCAAGAGATTAGGGCGTCTTTCCTAAGTTTAGCCCAATCTATGACAACCCAAGAGAATAGAGATGTGGACCTAGGCTGAATATTTTATAAAGTATTATAGCCTTAAGGTTGATATACTTTGTGAGGATGAATCCTTCTATATTTCTTAGCTCTAGAATGGGAGATGATCCCCAAGATTTCTTGGATGGTGTATATAAGATAGTGAGTGCAATAGGAGTATCTTCTAAGGAGAAAGCGGAGTTAGCTTCATGCCAATTGAAAGAGGTTTCTCAAGTATGTTTCACTCAATGGTGAGACAATAGGCCGGTTGGAGCGGATCCTATAGAGTGGGAAGAGTGAAAGGAAGTGTTTCGGGGTAAGTACTTCCCCGTGATAAGATATAAGTTAAGGTTGAGGAGTTTATCAACCTTACGTAAGGTAGCATGAGTGTGGAGGAATATTCTATGAAGTTTACCTTGTTGTCTAAATATGCTCCATATTTTGTGTCTAACTCTAGAGATAAGATGAGTAGGTTTGTGACCAGTGTCGCCGACCTTGTAAAGGATGAGTGTCATACATCAATGCTCCATGATCACATGAACTCTTTTAAGATTATGGTGTATACTAAATCTATTGAGAAGTCTAAGATTAAGAGGAGGACTAGAGATGTGAAGAGGGAAATTGTCACGACCAGGGAGCACCCCTAGAAGTAACATGGCGTACATGACCTCTCGGAAGTATTATACAAGCCCATAGTCATCATTAATCGCATTTTCATAGGTAAATTTAGACAAAATATAAAACTTTTCATAGCACATTGTTTGTGACAAATATTACTTCAAGTATATCAAAAATATAAGTTATAAATACATAGTTAGACTCTAAGTCCCTTTTGCCATCTTAGACTCAACATTAATAGAGTAGAATAGGGACAAAACCCTTCGCAATATAAAACAATAACTAAGGTATTATATATAGTTTGAGAATAACTTGACATAAGAAATCCTTGAATCATAAGGACCTCTTTCTTGAGCTTGGGAAACATATATCAAGCCCTTCACTCTAAAGACATCCTTTAAGCATCCATTACCTACACTTTGTGTAAATTGGTGAAGAAGAATGGTGTAAATACAATAATGTACTAAGTATGACAACCATACAAAAACATGCATTTAAAGAGGACATTTTTTTCATGCAACATGCCTTTTTAAGGATCTTGATAAACATTGGCACAATTACACAATATCAGTTATATACTTCATTTAGGCATAGACACTATTCATGTCAACACACGAACTCACAAATATTGCATCCTCATATAGACGTGTACAATAGTCAGAATATCACATAAAGCCACATAACTCATTGAAGGCACATTTAGCATTTTATAATCTTAGTCATTCTTTTAGCTTAAGTCCTTTACCCCCAAGTAACCCTCTAGTAACACATGGTGCAATGTATGAATAGTGTCCCATTCACCATCCATACTCAAGCATCACCAAGGTGAAAATTTATACAACCTTCATTAACTTAACACATACCTTCACATAGCACAACATATCATGAAACACATACTTCACATATGACCCAACATATTTCATGAACCACATATAATACTCACTTCAAGACTACATGCAAGTCAATACTACCAATCTCATCATAATAAGGCAATAGTCAACAATATCATACTTGGACTTCAATTCATTTAGGCATCATAAGACCTTACTCATAATCCCAATCTAAGCCTACTAGTTCAATGTACATGTGAAGTCCCGTAACCTCACACATACTTAGTAAACTCACTAAGAGAGCACAAGCATCATTATTTATTTCATACAATAACATGACAAGTATAATCAACTACATGCATACCAAGTAAGACCTTCATCGTATAGTCAACATGACCAAAACTATGCATATAAAACAAGACTTCATCATATAGACACCATAAGACTCATGCCATGCATATTATCATACAATTAGGTAAATACTATAATGTCATGCATATAAGACATATACATATTCATATACATATAGAACACCTTCCTAGAACTCCTTCAAGAGCTACTTGTGCAATGCATAGGTAAAGTCTCATACCCTCACCTACACTAAGCAACTTCCCTTAGGTTATCCGAGTTAAGCTTCATTACTTTACTTCTATTGTGCATTTTACTTTAGGAAAATCCTAGCCTTAACTGACAATAATACCATGTAAGCAAAACATAGAGTACCGTGTCATCCCCTCACACCAAAAAAGGGTGACATACTTGCCTAGGTAAGACATGAATATCATTCTAGCATTTTAGGTGGATCAACTAGCTAGGTCCTATGGGGAAACATAGTTATGGAAACTTGGAGGTATAGATGGAAACCCTATTTATACAAATTGGGCATTATAGTTATCCACCACGTGAGGACCATGGTGAACAAGCCTTCCTTTTGGGAAGGGGCACTCCTCATAATCAAGTTCACTCGGTACTAAGCAAACTTCCCTTTATTGAAAAGTCTTTATTAACTTTACTTCATAGAAATTTCTTTAGGAGGTCTAACTCCTCATATGCTTAGCTCATAGGTTATAGATGAGAGTGTCCTTTCATCAACATAAATCGTGTGAGAAAACATTTTTCATGGACATAGCATATTCAAACACAATCTAGTTTAGAGTACAATTGAGAATACCTTTCAAGAGACACCCTCTTTACTAGATTATCATACATGCTTCGTTATATGCATTCATGTGTGTGTATGTGTACTTATATGAGAAGACCTTTCACATAAATACATTTATATACTACACATACGCATAGTTCATCATATTATATACTTTCATGTCCATGCTTTAATCATGCATTCATATTCATGTACATAGAGTAATCACCCTAGGAACTTTCTATCAAGGTAGACATGTCCAATGTATAGAAAAAGTTCCATACCATTGCCTACGCTATTACACCTATCAAGTCATCCTAGTTAAGATACATTTCATGCTTCATATACATACATTTTACATGCATAGTAGTAGGCATTAGTGCATATTAGAATTATCTTTTCATTAGAAACCATGAACCTATACTACTTATGAGCATGCATGAGGTGTGAATGTGTGTACATTGGACAACGTGATCGCATAATGGCTATCAACACAATATTTAGGAAGCCACCCTCTTAGGACCACAATGTACATGCAAGCATAGACCACGCACCACATATTAGCATAGAAGACAACACACTTCAACACTTGCATCCAAGACTCCTAACATTGTCTAATATCACACATTCATATAGGGTACATAGGTAGGTGTCAATATCCATTAGGACTTTATCAATAGAAGCACAGAGACCAAACCTAACCCTAACAACTTCATTAAATTAACATCACATTATCAATGTAACCTACAGGAGCGGCTTAAGCATATTAGCCTAAAGGAAAAATCAAATGGGGCCTTAAACTTGAATGATTAATAATTTTTATATAGTTGATGATTTCTAGTTTCAATTGATAATATTACTATTCTTATTTTAAATTATTTTTCATGAGATATAGTACTCTAAATAGTCTAGTAATTCCTTAATTTTTCATGAAAAGTTTACTTTTTCTACAAATAGTATTCAATATTTATTAAAATAATAACTCATAACCTATTATTATTATAAATTAGGCCCCTTAAATTTAGGAGGCTAAGGCACATGTCTTTTTTAACACTATCGAGCTACCCCTGGTAACCTAGATCATGAACTAGCATTTGATACTAGGCCTATAACTTTATATTGCATGATCATCATAACCACACATTCATAACACAATTGACTTGAAGGCCATGATCACATAACATATAGAATTACAAGGAAGTAAACACCGCTACCATAAGTGGACCATACCACACAATGCCATTATAGGCTAATTCAACTAGAAATTCCATAGAAAAGTAAAAGAAAATAGGGCCAACTTACAATTTCTCCAAGATTTGATCATCATTGATCAATTACCATAATTCAACATCAATTCATGTATAAAACAGTAGCTAAATATACAATTACATAAATGAAATTATAATTCAAACATCATAGGTTGAAGATCATATTACCCATAACATAGTCTAAATTGAGATTTTGGGAGGAACATGGGTTCATCATGAAAGTGTATTGAAAAAATTATCATATAAAATATCTAATCCATAATTCATCATAAGCATGCTTTGGAAATCATTTTGAGGAGGAACCCATGGCTAGATTGAAAGATATGGAGTTTTGATCATGAATTCTCTTTGAAAACCTTTGAAGGAACTCTCTATATGAATGGATATATCATATGAAGGATTAACATACCTTATAGATTGAAGACCCATCAAAATTTTGAGAAGAAACCATGAAAATCCAGCACCTGGCTTGAATCTTGATTTTCCCTCCAATGGAGGTTTGAGAGAATTTGAAAGAGAAAAGAGATTTGGGATTTTGTTTTTTTTAATGGGTGTTAGGGTTTTGACTTGGGAAAGGGTTTTAATAGGTCTTAAAAAATTGATTAAAACCGAATCCGAAAGTTACCAAAACACCCCTATACTTATTAGGACTTTTAGACATGTCACACATGAGTTTAAAACGACGCAACTGAATCTGGGAAGTGGTTGCACGTCGCGAAGGTAGCCCCTAATTTTGGCTCACATAATTTTTGAGGCAGTGGACCTCATGTGGAGCGCGCGACGAACAGTCACACTGAGTTCCAGGAGCACGATGCATGACATCTTCCACATATTGAATTTTCACACTGCCTTGGGCAGCTTCGTTGTCCAACGAGTGGGTCCTCCTTGGGGGCCCTTAGGGTGGTCCTCGGAGAGTCGTACCCAAAATTTTGACCTTAAACATGTATATTAAGTTATTAGGGTCACCCATACTATTTATGGACCTCAAACAACACATAAATAGAAGGAAAATATACAAGGACACACTAGCACGTCAAAAGACCAACTTTAAAAGGTCATGGATGTTTGAACTCCAAACCACTTCCAATCAATTATAAAAACTATAAAACATTTAGTTAGAATATTATTAACCTTTTTAGGCACATATGAGTCTCTAGGTAACTTAATTAATTTTGAGGGACCTTACATAAATATCGGATGAGCAATCTAAACCTAGGTTTAAAAAGAGAGATCAAAATCAAATTCTCCAAAGGCGGACCAGAAGAGAGGAGGTGGTTCTCAATTTGCAAAGCTTACTTACACTATTTGTTATAATAGGCACTATGGGAAATGTTTAGTCGGTACTAGTGGCTGTTGTGGTTGTGGAAATAATGATCACAAGGTGAGAGATTGTCCTACTCTTGACGCTAGGGAAAGAAATGCTAAGCAACCTTCTAATGAGGGTACGGTTCCCATCCCTCAAAATTGTTGTTGTTTCTATGCTCTCCAAGATAACAACGAAGCAAATCCGGATGAATGTGCCTGTAAATTATAATACATTTTTTTGGTGATAAAATCATTATGTGTTGTTCATGATACCCTTAGTTAGGTTTCTCCTAAGTGGGGGATGGTATGTTGATTGGAAAAGTTGCTGAGAAAGTGTTGAATTTCTTGCTCTTTTTCTTCTATTCTATTCAAGCTTAAGACTTAGAGCTTCTTAGTAGAATAATGCATGTCTTGGGGCCTTGTGTAAGAAAATCAGTTTCCATATGTTCTCTATAAGGTATGCATATTTTAGTTGAATTCTTGTTAAAGGAGAAAATGATTTTTTATGAATTTATGTTTCTCATGTTGATATGAATATAATATGAGTTGCCTAAATGTTGCATAAGTTGACTTGTGAGCATGCTTAATTGTGTTCTTGAAAATTTGCATGATTCTGCTTTTCTGAGATATTTGCATGATGTGCTTAATAATGTTGAAGTGAGAATGATGAGATGTGGAGGAGGAAGGTCCTCCAATATGAAATGATAAATGTGAAGTGTTGATGCATGATGAGTTTTTGGATGTTGTTCCTACCTTCTTATTGTGTTTTGAGTATTTTATGCGGAGTCGGTTTTGATCCTAGCTATGTGTATTTTCTACATTGTTGCATGAATAATTGTGGGCTGCTAGTTTTGAGTGGCCACCCCTTTATGTGTTTTAAGTGTCATTCGAGGAAGAATGTTCACAAGTGAGAAATAATGTAACAACCCTAAAATGAAATACAATGAACTAGAGCTTCACATGTCTTTTATGAGTTGGTAAACTTGTGTAAATGATTAAAAATGATGTTAGCGGTTAGTTTGGTGGTTTTAGAGGTAAAACGTCAAGAGACATCTACGTACGACTCCCGCTAAAACTTATAGAGGAGACCCTAGTACCTAGATGGGCATGTGTAGGGGTAGTACATTTCGGTTAGACTCCCACAGGACCACCCTAGGGGTCCTTGAGGAGGACACTAAATTAAATATCTAAATGTAAAAAATGTAGTGGCCAGTAGGTCCACTTAAGGATGGTAAGTGTACTCCGTAGCTCAAGATTTAGAATAGGGAGACTTATATCCCATGTACAAGTTCTTGACCAAGACCACGAACTTTTAAGACGACCTGTAAACCCACCTACAGTCCATTGGTGGGGTCGCAAGTCACCTTTTTTTTTGCTATATTGTATTCGGCCAAGCCAAGGGTAATTTGGTCAATTCCGCCTCTAATAATTAAATATAGGGGCAGTTATTTTATGTATTTTAGGGTATTTTAAGAGTATCAATTAAACCTTCATTTAAACTTCAACACCTAAATCAAAACCCTTCCCTTCCAAATAGTTCTCTCTAGAACGCCATTGAAGGTCAAGGTAAATCTAGAGGAGGAGATTTCAAGTGCTTTATTCTTAAATCTTCGTGGGTGTTCCCAAATATTAAGGTATGGTGATCCTTTATCTAGCGCAAGATTCACCCTAGATTCAATCTCAAAATAATTTTCAAGTTTCTATAGTTTGTGAATAAACCCAATTCTTACTCAAACTCATGGGTTCTTGCATCAAACATTTACAATTGATAAACCATGATTATATTGATTGTTAATTGATGATTTTAAGGTGAAAACTCTATGAACCCATTATTTCACTATATTCCTAAAGTTGACTTATAAAGTGGGTTTTATGATTATGATTGGATATTGTTAGAATTGTGTTTAAATTGTATTGTATTGTTGATATATATTTTTATATTTACCTATTTATGATGAATTGCTGGAAACATGAGTAATGGTGATCATGTCTTTGATGAAGGGTAAGTTTACCTAATTCTCTTAGTATATTGGAATTGTTCTTGTATGGTTTGATCCACTTTCGGTGGAGGTGTTCACTTATTGTATATGTATAGTGATCATGTCCTTGAAGGACTTATATGGTGAATTGGATTTTTATCATGTGAATTTATAATGTGAAGGTGTTCATGTGATCTCAAAGTGATCTTGTTTGAAGTATTATTGTTTTTTCATTGAAGTATATTCTCTCTAAATGCTCATGTGCACTGATGTAAGAAAGTGAAGAGTCTCTATATTGTGATGTTGTATGTTGGTTGGTAGACTCAGGTGCCTTTCCTTGATACATAAAATTTGTTGAATGTGATCTCTTGACTTGGTAGGCTTAGGCATCCTTTTTCTTGAGTAATGAATGAATAAATGTCAAGAACCATTACACCTAAGTATGGTTATATGAATGATTCTATACCTAAGAATGCTTCCCCTTCTTAATGAGTCTAAATCCCAAGGAAAATGTAAAACCTTGAAGCAGATGTGAAATGATACACTTAAAGATAGTGGGTTGGAATGGTAGAAATCTTCTCTAAGAAAGTCAAAAAGCTATCCTTGGTCGGTAGAACCAACATGGTGTCCTTCTTGGTAGAATTACTATGGACGGCAGACCTAATATTGGTTCCCTTTCTGGTAAAAACACATGAACAAACTACTCTATGGGAACTAAAGCTAAGCACTGAGTGGATATGGTTAAGATGGTAGATCTTCCCAAGTACCCTAAACCATGTTCCTAGATGGGATGTGTATTAGTTTTACCCTTGGCAAGTAGAACACCATCAACAGTGTGGGGTCTTATGACACTGGATTCCATTCCTAGCTAGTGTGGTCTATGTCGGTTAATGCCCGTTACATCCGGGAAGTACCCCTTAGACGTATTGGAGTCGTCGTCCTCGGAGAGGATTAAGACTAGCCTCTTCACATTCATCATTACATTCATAGGTCAAAAACGTGAAAGATTAAAACTTTTCATGTAATACTACTTCATGAGGTTTAGTTATACCTCTCACTTACACATAATATATTCATATCGAGTATACATATACCCTTCGTATAAGAAGATTACATAGTCTTCTACTTTTATGCCACATATAGACAACATACATAATATAGTCTTAAAGAGGGATGTCTCACATTAAACCATCTAAACGGAATAGAAAAATATGGGCATATCCCTTACATAAATGTATAAATGCAACTTAGGGCTTACAACAATATCTTGAAACAACATGAGTGAAATGAGTGTATTTAGACTATAGCAATGTAACATAGGTAGAGTGATATAAAGGAATCATCCTTGAAACATGGGGACATATACCCACACTTGGAGAAATGATCCAAGCCTCCCTTCAAAAGTCATCACGAACCCTTCAACGATTGGAACCTAAAATGTTGGGGGAAAAGGGATAAATGGGTTTAGCACATTACTTGTACTAAGTATGGAATCATATGCGCATATAACATTGAAATCATGCTAAGAAGGTATATTTTATTAAAGCATGTTAATTTACTTTGGAAACACCTTATGCACATTGAAGAACCAATACAAGTCAATAAGCACATATTCATTAAGTCAAGACCATGTACATCACAAGACCAACAATATCAACTCTAGTCAAGTCAACATGTATATAACCATTAATGAGAACATAATCAAGAAAACTCCATCATCAAGTCATAATAACCATAAGCATGTATAAGAGTTCATAACATCATATCCAAAGTAAGACCATCACTCATGCACCCCCATTAAGTTCACTAGTGCAATGACTAAGTAAGGCCCCATAACCTCACTCAACTATGCAAACCCAACAAGAACCATAACAAATGCCCAACTTCACATACTATATCATTAAGAGTAAACATCATCTTACTTTAGTAATAGACACCAATCACATGCTCATAAATGAAACCAACATCACATACTGTCATTAGCATTTAAGATCAACATATACATATCATTTATATTTATAAGCATATGTACATAATAACATCCCTCTAAGACTTCCCTCAAGGATAACTAGTGCTATGCATAGGTCGAATCTCATACCCCTACATAGACTAAGTCAAACCCATCAAGTCATCCTAGTTAGAGTTCACTTTATTACTTCATTTTACTTTTGGGAACATCTTTCATTAACTGACATAGACCACATGAGATAATGTGGAATTCGGTGTCATGGAATTCTACACCGGAAGAAGGTGGTCTACTTGGCAAGGTAGTACCAAAACGTGAAAATAGCATATATGTCGATCCACTAGCTAGTATTCATATGTCGGCAACAGTTCAAGAACTAGGAGATATAGTTGGGACCCTCTATAAGGTACATGCATTATAGTCTCAAAATCTCATGAGTACATTCATGAGCCTCTCTTTCCTATATGGGAAGGGAAACTCCTCACTTCTAGTTCACTCGGTACTAAGCTAGAGTCCCTTTTGAAATTATTTCATTAATAATCATAACTTAGTTTAGGTAATACGGTCTACCCCTTATATAGTCACCATCATATCTCGATAGAATTGAATGAGTATTTTCGTTTCATTACAATCCACACTTGTGAGGTTAGCACACATACATAGTCACATTATGATAAGGCAAACAGGTAAGTCATCACTATCTTTATATCAATATATCTTAGCCAACAACTCATAAGTCATAAATCAATACATTTCAATTCAACATAATACCAACCCTAATCAATATTGTTATAAAATATACTTCAATATAACTTCATCACTAAACACAAGTAATCATAATTGAAGTAAAGATTTGAGATCACAAGACTTATCCAATCTCCTTCACAAACCATCATCCAAGGTTTTACCATCAACCATCCAATTTAAATCAATAATGAATATAATAAAATCAAACAATAGTAATCAACACAATAATAAAGTCAATTGAATCACTACACAACAATTCATCACTAGTTCATAACCTAAGGTTAGGGACTTGGGTCAATTTCATGATCTATTCCAAAAACTAGGTTAATTCATCAAGAAATAGAATAATTGAATCATAATACACCATAATATAATAATAATATTCAAAATAAACCCTAAAAAATCAATTTACAAGATCAAATTCGTAATAGAAGAAAACCCACTTGAAACTCATCTTTTTGAAATCAATTTTCAAGGAACCCTTTAGGGAAAGAATCCCAATGGTGAAAGGAATCCCATACCTTGTTAATTGATGAAGATTGATGGATAAAAGTTGACCTATTGATTCCTTAAGACCTTAACCTATCCCTTCAATGGAGTTCTTCTTTGGGGAGAGAGAAAGTAGAGAGAAGGAAGAGCAATTTTGGTTTCGGAAAATATGAGGGTTGGGTTAGTTTAATTAGGATTGGGGCTTTATATAGAGCTCCTTAATTAAATTAACTAGACCTCCATTAAACCCTAACTAATTAAATAACAAACTAATTAATTAATTGAACTAATTAAAATAAAATAGCAAAACACATACATGACCTATGAGACCCCAACGTACGAGCCATAGGTCAGCCAACGAGCATCGTTCACCCATTGTCCTGCACTCCGTCGTTTTGGTCAGGGAGTTGTAAAATTGGACATTTTGTAAAATGGCTAAGTTTTGGTCGATTGAGGCAATCAACGCCCCATCTAATGACATATGCCCCGTCACCTGCAACACGTATGTAGAAAGTGCTTCAATAACAACTTTTGGCCAAATTGGAAGGGTCCTCTTCAAGGAACCTTTGATTGATCCTTAGGGATTTGTTCCTACGCATTTTGACTCTACACCAACTCTAATACATGTTAGACACCTTACCACCAAATTTCATCTAATTTTGACTCCTAAAACCTTGTCAAATAGGCTAAGGCACGCTAGCACCTCTTGAACTAGTTTCCAGACGTCATGGACGTTTCCTGACGTTTTGATTCTAAAACATCCTAAATAACTTATATACATTATATTTGACCTTAAAAAAGTGATATAATCTTAAAATCTCATGTTAAGCTCTAGATTAGGCTATTGACTTTCTGAGTATCACAATGCATATTTCCTTTATGTGGGATGTACACTGTAGTTATTGGATAGGTTCTATGACGTGCAGGTATTAGTATGGGATTCTGAACGAGTAGGTTTTAAAGATTCTAAAGTGAGTTACCTAAGTCTTTAATGACTATGTAATTACCCTCTTGGACATTTTTGTGTTTTGCCTTGTGTGTGTCGTTTAGAGTGTGTCTATAGTGACCCCAAGTCATTTATGACTTGCTGGGACTGACACTTTGTTCACCTGGTTGTTTGTTTTGTTATTGTGTGAGTTTTAGTGTTCTTGGAGTTTATGAACCTTGAACGGTCATCTTTTACCAAATGTTCAAGAACATGGCAGCGGAATCCAATTCTAACATTTCCATCAGCTTTGGAAGGGTCATTTTAGGCTTGTCGTATGGTCAACATGACTCTTGAGGTTTTTGTACTGTGAGGTTGTGCGATAAGGCATTTAACTTTGAGTTTAAGCCTAAGTTTGACTTTAGTCAATATTCTGAGTAAACGCAGTGGATGAGAATTCCTTCAGCACAGTAAGCTTCAGAATGTTAAGTTTGGCTTAGATTGACCCTTATTTTGTGTCTGAGGATTCTAAGACTATTTTGAACCCTTTTGTGATTTTTGACTTAAAAAGGTGATTGGGTGTGGGACCCATGTTTTATCAATATTACCTTGTATGGAAATTTAGATTGCCCCATTGAGTTTGGAATATAGAATTTAATATGGTTGCATATATCATATGTGTGCACAGGGTTCCGAACGAGTACGGAGCACCCCGTCGAAGTTTTTAAGTTTTCAGGAAATATTGCAGAAAAATCTACACATTTTTGGAAAAATTTCTAAACCTCTTAACTCTCTCATCTCGCAACCAAATTAGGTGATTCAGAGTGACGGATCTTAGTGCATTCGGTGGCTTCGCTGTAGAGTGTTTGAAAGTCATTGGGTGTACGTATTTTGATAGTAAAGTTTGCGATAAACTTGATTGTTAGTCCTCTTTTTCAGCATTCTTCTTTTGGTCATATCTCTCTCATTTTAGCTCAATTTTGGGCGATTCGAAGTCCCATATGTTGGGAATTATAGTGGCTCCATTTCGGAGTGCTCAAAGAGGGCTGGGCACCATTCAATTGTCGTAAATTCCTGGTTCAAACTGCTGCATGTTTCTTTAAAGTTATTAAAGTGCGGGATTCTTGGATGTTGGAGTTTTACTGAATTTTGAGTCCCAAATTGTGTTCCATTTTGGAATACAAGTTTGGGGTATCATTTTAGGTCTCTTGGCGGAGTCAAATCTGGACAAATCGATGTGGGTCCCACAATTCCCATTTTGACTCAAAAATTGAAGAGTCTCCATTTGTTTTGATTTTGGTGTCTAAATGATCGTACGAACGTTCTGATCCTATATTTGATAGACTGATAGGGTTCAAGGGTCCTTTGAAAAGGAAAAGATCCGGCAATGTATTAGGATCGCGTGCAGTCGGCCTAAAGGTAGGCTACGACTTCCTTTCTATTAGATTGAGCTTAATTGTGTAAAAGCATGTTGATTAGAGTGAATTGGGGGTGGGTACCAGTCTCCTACTTTAATTTAATTAGATACCGTATGTTAGGATCGATTGACCATATTTTGTGTGTTGTACCATGTTAACCGGGTTAATAGAGTTGCATGCTTATCTGCTAAATATTGTTGTATACTTTTATTCTATGTGTTGTATGCTTTGTTCATCCTTAACCATAAGCATGTGTCCTTAATCTAGATTAGGCTAGCATTGCCTTAGAATTATGACCCTTGTGGGCTGGACAACCTTGACTTTTTGTCGACGTTGTTTGGATGACTTAGCTCCTTGTATTAGAAAACTTGAGTCTGATAGTTAAAGCATTAGATTAGGCACTATTGTTTCTTGCTTCACTTCTGTATCTTCTCCCTCTAGTTATGCAGTTCTGACGTGTTCTTGAAGGTTTAATGCATCACTAAAGATGTGGGATTGAGACAGTATATGCATGGAGCCTTTTTTGTGATTTGCTAATGTGGATGGCGTTCCATGATGGTTGTTGTTGGATTGGATTCTATTTGAGATATCATCGCCCCTGGGTCATTCTTTCTAGCCGGGCTAGAAGCGTATCGCTGGCTGGGTATACTCGATGATTTCAGGAATCATCCCGAGCCTCTCTTTTTAGCTGGACTAGAAGTGTGCTGCTGGCTGGGTGTCCCCAGGTCATTCTTTATAGATGGGCTGAAAGCTGACTGCGTGATAGGATGACTCCCGATATCAACCTCACCCTTTGATCCCTCTTTCTAGGGTCACTCTTTCATGCTAGGCTGGGTGGAGTCTGATGGATTATCTTGGTTACTTTGGTGTGGGAGCCTGGATTTCTTCTTTCTTAATAGAATTAGCTATTTTGTGTATCTGTCATGCTTATGGGGGTTCGTGCAGGTTTTATTTAAAGTTGCGCACCAGTGTACTTTATGGGAGTATGGGGGTTCGTTCAGGTTTTATTTAAACTTGCGCATGAGTGTACCTTGTAGTCTTATGGGGTCAATTTAGGTTTATTTTAGTTGTACTTATTTTATTTCTAGTATGCTCGTGTGCTTTCTTTTCATACCCTCTTTGACTTCTCAGTGTCTAGATTATATCGTTTCTTATTGATTTTACCCTTTTTTCTCAGTCGTCCGTTGATTCCTATTGATTACCTATTGTTTTGGTACTCATGCTACACTCTGCATCTATTTTGTGATGCAGGTCCTAGTATCATTTATTAACGGTGATTAGTTCCAGCCTTTTGTTGCACTTTTGACTCGGAGATGAGGCTTACCAGTTGACATTTTGGGTTTGTTCTATCACCTTCTTTTGTTTTAGCTAGTCTTGTTGCTTACGAGACACACTTTGTTGTGGTCTTGATTTGATTTTGCCTTCCACTCATTACTTGATGTTCTAGATTACGGATTGGCTTACCTATGGTGGGGTATAATAGGTGCAATCATGACTCGAGAAATCGAGCTGTGACAAGTTGGTACCTGCCTCTGATTCATCAATCTCACTTGTACAGAGCTAACACCTAGTAGAGTCCTGCGAATCGGTGCAAAGACATCTATAAATTATGTTCGAGAGGCTACAGGATGTCTTTAGAAAGTGTTTCTCTTTTGTTCACTTTCATACAATTAATGTCTTATTTATTCCTTGAAATCTCATTTCTTTCACTCTCTCGTCGTATGGCTCTCTCGCGAGATGGTGCGGCCGGGGTAATGCACCTAGGCTTGCAGATAGAGCACCAGCTTGGGGTAGATGTTGACCCCGAGATTGAGGGAGGGCCGCAGCACGATGCCGAGATATATAGAAGGTTCTAGAGCCAGTAGCTGATCCTCCAGCAGCTTATATGCCAGCTCCGCGGGTGAGGCCGGGTCCAGCCCAGCCACCACCCGAACCAGTTTTGACTCCTGATCTCGAGGATGCTATTGTACAACTTTTGTATGTGCTTGCGGGTTCGCACCAGCCACCCACCCCAACTACACCAGCACCAGTATCGCAGGATAAACCTACAGTGTTGGCACCTCAAGTCTAGGTATCACCTAAAAAAGTACATCCCTTGGCAACAGATAGATCTATGTCACTCAAGGACAAAAAAATGCTTGGTGTGTTTCTCAGGTTGACACCACTGAGGTTTTATGGTGATGTGGTTGAAGATGCCCATGAGTTTCTTAGTACTTGTCATGAGAGGCTTTGCTCTTTTGGTCTAGTGGAGTATAGAGCGGCCGACTTCATTGCTTACTAGACGAGTTCATGTGTTCATGCAGACCGGACGAGTTGGATCTCCGATGGTGTCATGGGATGAGTTTCCTGAGATCTTCTTTGCCAAGTTTATCCCTCGTACCTACGAGAACCGCCTCAGGGATAAGTTCTGGAGGTTGGAGCAGGGCTCCATGTTAGTGGCAAAGTATTAGACTAGGTTTCAAGAGCTCTTCCGTCATGCCAAGATGCTATCACTTACATAGGAGGAAAGAGTTAGATGTTTTGTTCGTGGGTTGAGATTGCAACTTCGACTAGAGACCCAGTCCCTGGTTTCTACGGGTCTATCTTTCTTAGACGTAGTTGACTATGCTAGTACTATGGAGCATCTTCATTTTGAGTCCCAATGAGGTAGCGAGAACTACTACAAAACTGCCAAAAAATGATGAAAGAAAAAGCAACGAACGGCGTCGCTCCAAAAAGTGACGCCAATAGCCACTCTATCTGTTGCTTTTTAATTAAAATAATCTTTTTGAATTTTTTTCTCAAAAAGAGACGGACGACATTGCTTAGTCCGTCGCTTTTTGGGGGATTTTTGGACCAAATATATATATAATGAATGATTTGTTATTTGATATAGATAGCAACCCAGTCCGTCGCTTTCTATTAAAAACAATTATTATTAATTTTAAAAAATTCATACTGTCCATTGCTTTTTATTAATATAAATTACATATTTATTTTCTATATAAGCGGCGGACTACATCTTTATGTCCATCGCTATTTAGTAAAAAATTTTGATCAAATAATTTTAAAAAATACGGACAGAATCTTTGAGTCCGTCGCTTTTCAGCCAAAATGTTGGTCAAATATTTTTTTAAAAAAAACCAACGGACTGTGCGTAGGTGTCCATCTTCCATCGCATTCTTTAAAATATCTACTTGTGCAAATTGGGTTTTCTCTATTTCTCCATTTCTCTCTTTTGATTTCTCTCTTGTCCCTTCTCTAGAAAAATCGACGCCAGCGTCGATCACCCCTCCCTTCGTCCCTACCCACGCCACTGCCCTCCACTTACCTTCACCCTGACTCACTGTCCCTTTCCTCCTATAATTCAAGGTTAGGGTTTATTAATTTAGTTTAAATATCTTTCAATTTGGGTATTGAATTGGTTAATTAGTTTGTTATATTAGTATTTGATTGAATGTTAGTTTAACTGATTGTTAGTCAATTAGTATGTGAATATGATTTAAGGTTTTTGAATTAGGTTTTTTTATTGAATATTGTTTTAAGTTTTATTGATTGTTAGTTTGAATTAGTGATTATTTGATTGTTAGTCTATGTTTGTTGATTGTTAATTGAAAATTATAATGTTAAGGTTACTTTGCATTAGGCTATCTTAGGATTTTGTTTGAATGTTTGGTATTGTAAGATTAGTTTGATTTTGGGATTGTCAGATTTGTTTGATTGGATTGTGAGATTAGTTTTAATTACGATATTTAAGGAGTTGTTTGAATTTGAGTATTTGAGTTAGTTTGATTTTCGAATTAAAGGACCACTAACTAGAGTTTGAATGATTATTCAACTTTTAGGACTAATATCTTGAATTTGAAGTTAGGAATAGCTAGCTAGTTTTAGTTTATGATTTTAGCACAAGTTAGGTCATGGGATTCTAGGACTAGTTTGAAATCGTGATTTTAAGACTAGTTTGAATTTGGAATTTAGGAGTAGTTTGAATTTGGGAGTTTATCCATAGCTACAGTTTTATTAATTTATAATAACTTGAAAACTTAATTGAGAATTAATATAAACTTAATTCTGATAAACTTTACTAAAACTCAGAACTTGAAGTTAGAACTTGAAATTAGTAATGATTAATTCATTAAGCTTTAACTTTGTAGATCTTGTACTAATTAATATTAAACTAATTTTAGAACTTTTCATGCTAGGCAATGAAGGAAGCTTAACATCTTTGGATTTGAATATTCTTGGATAAGGAAGCTAAACTAATATTCTTGGATCTAATTATTCTTGGATAAGGTTTGTGCTTCTAAATTTCTAAATTTCTAAATTTAAATTATAATTGTTTTCAATAATGTATTTGTGTCCATATAGTATTGATATGTTGTTTTAATTTTGCGATATTTTATTTTTGTTAATCGAGTGTTTGTTTAATTAGCAGAAATACTGATTTTCTTGCTAGATCGATTTATGTTCATCTAGTGTTGATATTAAGCTTTACTTTAGGAATAATGTGTTTGTTAAGCATAAGTACCAACACTAGTTGATCCTATTGATGAAAAATGATTTTCTTGCAAGATCGATTTGTGTCAATCTAGTATTAAGCATAGCTTTAATTTAGGAATAATATGTTTGTTTAGCCTAAGTACCAACACTAATTGATCCTATTGATGAAAATGTTGATTTTCTTGCAAGATAGATTTATATCCATCTAGTCTTGACACATAGCTTTAATTTAGGGATAATGTATTTGTTTAGCCTAAGTATCAACACTAGTCGATCCTATTAATGACAAAATTGATTTTCTTGCAATATCGATTCGTGTCCATCTAGTGTTCACACTTAGCTTTAATTTAGGAATAAGAAGTTTTTTTATCCTAAGTGCCAACACTAGTTGATCCTATTGATGACAAAATTGATTTTCTTAGAAGATCGATTTATGTCCATCTAGTATTGACACTTAGCTTTAAAACTAAATTACTTAAATGTAAAAATTTGTTAATAATTTACTATGCTAAGTAATGCCTAATGTATCTAGAATGCCTAGATTAGACCGGGTTCACACGGATTGATGCGCGTAGAACCAGATCTCTGAATCTCTGCAACAACCAAGCCAACTAACTTGGTGAGTTAATTGAGCTAGGAAAGGTTGGGTCCAGCCATGTAGGAAACACGAATATGAAGATTTACCCGGATGAATCTTAACCAGACTTAAAAAGGGGTAATCTTAAGTTTGGAGGGTCTAGGGGTAAAATGGTCTTTTCTCGGCTAAGGTTAGTATTGTAATTACCCTAAATATTTAATGGATTAAATAATTAATTAATATGGTGGAGGGTCAATTCGGGTAAAGATTGCCGAATTTTACCCTTTAAGCAAAATCTAGCTCCATCCGGGTTTGAGCCTCGGTGGAAGCAATAAATTAATAGATTTATTGTATTTAGTGAATTAGCTAAATTAGTTAAAATTTAATTTTTTGATTTAATTAAAGGAAAAATCATATTTTAAATAAATAAATAAATAAATAATAATAATAATAATAATAATAATAATAATAATAATAATAATAATAATAATAATAATAATAATAATAATAATAATAAATAATGGGGAGCCCTAGTTTGACTAAGTCTCCACTTAACTCTTCTAATCCTAATCCTCTCATTTTCACGTCTCTCACTCTCATTCTCACATTTTTCATCAGCAAAAGAACTAAAAATAATAGTTCTTCACTCTTGAAGAACTTACACACAAAAACTCAAATGAAAAGCTAAGCTAAAAATGAAAATCAACAACATTCTTCTCGACGGATTGGGTTTTGAATTTTGGTGGTGAGGTAGTGGTGTCATGGGAATAGGCAACATTGAAAAAAGTGTTGAACGACATTAAGGTATGATTTTTTCTTCTCTCTTGGTCCCTTTCCGAATACACCCCTAAGTTTAGTTTAAATTCCAATCGAGAAACTAAGGTTGTCCCCGTTGAATGCCCCTGTCATTAGATCCTTTGAAAGATTGAAAGGATGCGTTGGTATGTCTTATAGTAGATAAATTTAGGTCAAATTGTGATTATGTATTGAATGTGTATTTGGAAATTATGTAAGGAAAGAAAGATGTATTCCGAAAAAGTGTTTTACGTTAATTGTTTGAGCACGGCGTGCTGTAAATTAACTATGTTGCTGCCCTAAATTTGCATGTTAAAAATTTTGTGTTTTCGTGTATGAAAATGTAAAACGTGTGATGTTCATATAAGGGTAATGTTGCTGGAAAAATGTCACCCGAATTAATCCAAGAATCAACATAAAAACTTGACAGAAAGATGAATTGAAAGAGACCAAATTTCTAGCTTGCTGGAAATGTTGGTCTCGGCCTAGGTGTGGAAAATCTTGCCAAGTTTTAAATTTTTTTAAAAATTGTGAGGTCATTGGGGATTGAACCCAAGACTTCACCAAATGTAAACTACATAAAAATTTCATGAAAAAAATGAAAGGAAAAATAAATGTGGAGAGTGGAGATTGAACCAACCACCTCTTGAATAGATGAGAGAGTTAGGAGAAAAATAAAGGAGAAAAATAAATGTGGAGAGTTGGGCTTGAACCCACGACCTCTTGCATGTATAAGAGAGTTAGGAGAAAAATAAAGGAGAAAAATAAATGTGAAGAGTGGGGATTAAACCCACAACCTCTTGGATTGGTGAGAAAGTTAAGAGAAAAATTAAGAGAAAATGAATGATCTTATAGGGGATTGATCCCACAACCTCTTTTCCTTAAATATGAAAGAGAGGAGGGAAAAGAAAGAAAATATTATAGGGGTGATGGGAATCGACCTAGGGTCTCCCAAATCTGAAAAATACTAGTACCAAGTTTAATATAATATTATGTGTTGCTCAAGTGATAAGAAATTGGGTTCGCTTGCCCAATTTCGTATTGACACATAAGTCGTACGTGAATAAATAATTAACGAATTTTGCCTCTAAGGATTGAAATAACTATCTAGCATACTTTGTACCACATAATCTTGGGTAAGTATGAGTCACTTAGACGAATTATGAATGAAGCCTCATGGCTTGTGCCTATGGATCCATAAGTCCATCGTTCGTCTAAAAGTAAGCGAACCTAAGATGTATGTAATGAAATGATGTGAACCTAGGAGGTTTAAGTAAGAGTGTGAAACATACAAAAAGGCCAAGTGCATTGGCATATGAAGAAATGAACATTCATGTAAGGGGAGTGTAGAATGATGTAAATTTAAATCTCAAGCATACTCCAAAAAAAAGTGTTAAGAAAGAATTCATAGTTAATATGTAAAGAAAAGAATGACTTCATGACTATAGGCTAGTGCAAGTGAGACAAGTTGCATCTACGCCTAAAATCAATGTCACTAAATGAAATGACTAAGAGAGTATATTTATGCCAAACGATGAACAAGAAAAGAAAGAGTGTCTACATGAGGATAGGCTAGTACAAGTGAGACAAGTTGTATCTACGTCTAGAATCAATGTCCCTCAAGTGAACTCCAAGAGATCATATATATGTTATACGATGAACAAATAATGAAAGGTGAGTAAAGATGAAACAAAAAGATGTTAAGAGAGAACAGGGTGGCACAAAAATATGTGGCTAGTGCAAGTGAGACAAGTTGTACCTACGCCTATATAAGGTCAAAAAAAGTACTCACCTCGGAGAGTGTTAAATATTAAGAGATAAGTCTCAATCACACTCTTTATGTAAGTGTAACGACAATTCACACTTAATACGTAATGATGAGATGAGAAATCATCTAATGAGCAGTGATGCCTCATGCTAGAAGACAACTTCTATAATGTATGAGATGAATGTAATGGAACATTATACTGAGCACCGATAGGCTAGCTATGATTCGCGATTCCTTCTTTTGGGAAGGAAGAGGTTCATGTAATTCTTATGAGATGAGACTGTCCGTCCAAACGGGTATGGGTCTCCTTATATGTCCTAGTCTTTGAACCTATATTGCCACTGTAGGGTTCTAGCAGGGTTCGATTCCCTATATACGCTAGCATGTTTTGGTCACTTTGGCAGGTGATTCCACCTCTTTTTGGTGTGGTGTTAAACACTAAATTTCATAATGCTCACATGATCTATGTCGGTTAAGGTTAAAGTTCCCAAAGAAAGAATGAGGCCAGCCTCAAGTAATACACATAATGAAATGAACGATACCAAAGGTGTTAGGATATGATAATCAAGAGGTGAACTAGACTTAAGTAATGATAATAGGTCATTCTTGGTCATTGCTCAGCAAACCCGATGAAAGTCTTAAACTACATCCTATGTATAACTGGTGTTTACAGTAGCTTACGAACAAATGAAAATGAAGTACGTATGAATGAATGAAGCAGACTCTTTGTTTGCTAAAAAAGGATCCTTAGTTGACGTCCCATATGTTGAGCACTCATTTTGGGATGTCCTAATGTCAAGTCCATGATTCCAAGGTCTCATGGCATATGGACGAATGATATGAAATATGTTATGCGCTAATAAGCAATGTGTTATGTGATGTGTGCAATATTTTACGTAAGATGATGCATGTTACTCTCATAGCATAACTTTCCTAATCCGATTTTGGCAAGTCCACTGACTTGACTTTCCATAATTCATATCGTTAGGAAAGAGCTCTTCTTGATCATGCATGTCCTTGGTGTGTGCTCACATATACCCATACTTAGTACAAGTGTGTACTAATCCCATACAACTCTCTACTTTTAGGTGCAGGTGCAGGTGAACGCTAGAGCTTACGAGACTACGGTGAAGTTATCCGGACGTGGAGCATTCATCCAGACTTGGTAGGCCCTTTTTCTTTTGAGGATGCCTATCTTTTATATTCTAGATTAGATGTAGGCATGAGCTAGTGGAGTATGTTCCACTAGTGTTTCTTTCCCATTTATTTTCAGATATTGTATTAGTGCCATTTTGGCAACTCTATATTTTTATACAGATATGACCATGTCTTTCATTTGATTATCTTGATATTAGATGGTTGTTGTGAAACGCTTATGAGTTTATGTAGATAGTCTTATACGAGTTCAATGTATCCCACTATGAAGTCTAAGTAAACAAAAAGTTCAAAATTTTCCTCTAAAACTAACCTAGATAATGTAACGCTGACATATGTAGGCTTGTCTGCGACCTCTGAGAGATCAACGACGCCGGTTTCCGCTAGGGTCTAGACTCCGGTCATGACAATAATGTGATCTAGAATTGGTGGATTGTAGTTGTTGGAATTAAGTCATGAAAACTAAACTAGTTAAAGTTAAAAAATTGTTAAGTTGTTTAAATAAGTTAGGAAAATAATGTGATTTAGTTGGTGGATTTAATTGTAGGAACTAAGTCAACACTAAACTAGATAAAGTTCATAATTTGTTAATATGTTAGGAAAATAACATGATTTAGATTTGGCAGATTGTAGTTGTTGTAATTAAGTCATTATTACTAAACCAGTTAAAGTTAAAAAATTTATGTTTTTTAAATAAGTTAGGAAAATAATGTGATTTAGTTGTTCGGATTAAGTCAAAACAAAACAAGTTAAAGTTAAAAAGTTTTAATAAGTTAGGAAAATAATGTGATTTAGATCAATTGGTGGATGTAGTTGTTGAATTATGTCATGAATATACTAAACTAAAGTTTAAAAAAAATTAAGTTGTTTAAATAAGTTAGGAAAATAATGTGATTTTTTTGGTAGATTTAGATGTTGGAATTAAGTCAAAACTAAACTATTTAAAGTTATAAAGTTGTTAATACGTTTAGGAAATATTTGATTTAGAATTGGTGGATGTAGTTGTTGGAATTAAGTCATGAATATACTTAACTAGTTAAAGTTAAAAAATTGTTAAGTTGGTTAAATAAGTTAGAAAAAATAATGGGGTATAGTTGGTGAATTTAGTTGTTGAAATTAAGTCAAAACTAAAGTAGTTAAATTTATAAAGTTACTAATAAGTTAGAAAAATAATGTGATTTAGAATTGGTGGATGTAGTTATTGGAATTAAGTCATTAATATATTAAACTAGTTAAAATTAAAAAATTGTTAAATTGTGTAAATAAATTAGAAAAAATAATGTGGTTTAGTTGGTGAATTTTGTATGAATTAAGTCAAAATTAATTGAATATCGATATTTTTATAGATGGATCGTCGTTTGTGGATGTATAATATACATTATGAAACTAGTGCTATACTGAAATCCATGTTTGTTGACGGTGTTAGAAATTTTATTGACCAAATAATGACACTTGACATTTTCAAGAATAATGGATTGTTTAGGTATCCATGTAGTGCATGGAAGTTTGTAAAATTATTGACCCAGATAAGGTTGTGGTTCATTTGTACCGTAATGGATTTAAGTTGAGATACTTTTTATGGATTGATCATGGAGAAATAGATGTATTGGATGGTATGTTTTATAATTCGATGCTTTGAATGTATATAATAGGATTGCACCACATGGTCAAATTAGGGTTGAACATATTAGGGTTAAACATGATAGGGTTCATGAATTGATCAATGATGCTTTCTGGGCTCAAGGTGGGATGGAACCGAAATAGTATTTTGATAAATCTCCTAATGAAGAAGCAAGGCACTTCTATGATCAATTAGAAGAGTCTCGTCGTTCATTATGTGAAGGGAGTCCGCATTCTGCCTTGTCAGTTGCCGTTAGATTAATGAATATTAAATCATATTGGAATGTTCCTAATGTGGCTATGGACTCAATGCTTGATCTTTTGGGTGAACTAGTTAATCCAGAGTTTAACATACCAAAGAACTTCTATATGACGACCCTAAAAATGAACTAGGATAGACTAGAGCTTAACTTATGTTTTATGAGTTGTTAACTTGTTATTTAATGAGTAAATGAGTTTATAGGTCAGCGCGGTTGAGTTTGAGGTCAAACATCAAGGAATGATCAAGGCGTTCGGAAACTAGTCGTCTATGTTATAGTGTGTGCTCATGTGTTTTAATGGAAATTAAGTTTGTTGTTTGAGGTCTAAGTCAGTGGTGATGAGCCTAGAACATAAATGGGCATGTTTTGGGGTTTAACGTCCGGGTACGACTCCCCCAAGGACCCATGAGGGACCCTTGAGGAGGACTTTCCACCTAGCCAAGAAGCTGCCTAGGCAACATGATTGACGACCCCAATTGACGGCCAGTCAATACATTGACGGCTCATCAATGTGGGGAATTGACCAGGCCTAATGATTCTACAAGTTTATGAGCTGCAGTCCCAAATGACGGACCCTATTGACAGTCCACCAATTGAGGGCATCAACACATGCAAATCTGCAACTTGTCTCGAACAAGGTAGAGGTGAATCAGTAAATTCACCCCAAGTATTTTAAAGAGTAGGGTCGATTTTTTTGTGTGTATTTAGGTATTTTAAGTATATTAAATTGATAAACTCTCTTTTAGACTCAAGTACCTAAATCAAAACCCTTCCCTCCTAAAGTTCTCTCCAAACACCCTTATGGAAGTATGAAGTCAAGATGGAGCTAGGGCTGAGGATACCAATGGATTTCTTATTCAATTCTCTTGGTATTTCTTCTAAGTAGGTATGAGAGTTCTTTAACTAAGCTATCACCTTAGAGACAATTTCAAAGTGATTTAAAGGATTTCAGCGTTAATGGAAAAGTCTAATTTTCACCTCTAACTCAAGGGTTCTTGCATGAAATGATTTCAAATAACTTAGATATGAATTATTGATGTTAAATTGATGTTTTCTGATGAAAATCCCCATGAACCATTGATCTTATCAAATCGCTAAATTTGGCTTATGAGGTCGATTTATTGCCTGTGATCTAATTTGATAGAATTGATTTTATTTTATGTTGTATAACTGATTTCTATGGTTACCTAAGATAGTATATTGTGAATTGTTGGATATGTTAAGGAATGGTGATCTTGTCTATTGGAAGAGGGTAAGTTGACCTAATTCCCTTACTAATGTGGAACTGATTTAGAATTACTCTTGTATGGTATGCTCCACCTACGGTGGTCACATTTACTTCTTGTTCTTATTGTGATCATGGACTTGTCGGCATTATTCTGTGAATTGTAGAAGTATCATGTTGGGGTATATGTTGAGGTATAATGTGAAGTCGGTTATATGAAGTTATGTGACTTTGTATAAGGTTTTATGCAATATATGAATGTATAAAGTGAAGTTATTATGTGATATATGTGTGATCTTGAGCAATGTTCATAATATGAACGTGTTCGTGTGATCTTGAGATGATCTTGCATAAAGTTATGTGATATTGTGAATGAAAGTATGTTTCTCTAAATGTTGGTATGTGACGATGATAGACTATGATGAGTCTTTACATGTTATTGTCCCATCTTGATGCATGAAAGTTAGGTGAATGTGATCTCTTGACTTGATAGGCTTAGGCACCCTATTCATATATGTATGAATGAATGAAATTCTAGGATTGGTAGACCTAAAGTAGGTACTTCTATGAAAGACTAATGTGAAACATTGAATATGAAAAGAAGATTAAGAATGTGAAACCTTGAATATGAAAAGAAGGTTAATAAAGAAGACTTGAAGTAGTAGACCTAAATGGTTCCCTTCTTGAGTGGAATGATGGACTTAGGGGTAGGTTGTCCGGAACGGCATAAAACCATCTCTACGAAAGTCATAAGAGCTATCCTAATGAACCTTAATCTGTGGATCTCTTCTTGGTAATGGTATTATGAGTTTGTAGGACTTGGAGATGGTATCTTATCAAATACTCTTATGTGGATGAACTTTCTCTATGAGAACCAAGGCAAAGCATTGAGTGGATATGCTTAAGGGAGTATCTCTAGTTGAGTATGAGGCTAGAGTACAAAAAACCTTTTCATATCCGCTAAACCATGTGCCTACATGGGATGTATCCTACTTCTACCATTGGAAAGTAGAACACTTTCTACGGTGTGGGGTCTTATGACACTGGATTCCATTCCTAGCTAGTATGGTCTATGTTGGTTAATGCCTATTCTCATCATATGGGATGTGGACTCTAGTATTGGATAGGTTATACAACATGTAGGTAGTGGAATAGGACGCTATCTACACATGGCATGAGTAGGCTTTGAAGATACTAAAGTGTGTTTCCTAGGTCTTCCAAGACCATTATGTGAAGTCCCCTATTTGTTTAGTTTTCTCCTAAATTGTTTAAATGAATAATGTTCACTTAGTAAAAGAATGTTTAATAGATAGGGTCTTATCTAGGGTGGCTTTGAGGAACACTTAGGTGTGCTTGAAGAGGGTGCATGTGCGGTCTTTTCATGTCTTACATAGGTGGATCCTAGAGTAACTGTAGAGATCCTAAATTATGAAAAGGCTTACTTGATGAACATCGAATTAAGTTTTATGTGTTGATATTAGCTTAATATGTCTTATATGTGATTGTTAACTTGTTTTATGTCTCTTAAACTCGTATGATAAGGTTTTTACTAAAATTTCATGAAAGCATGTTTCTATACTAAATGTCCCCTTTTGCATGGTTTTTGTATGGCTTTCATACTTATTTCTTAAATGTGCTAACCCCTTCTTTTCCCTTTTTGACTAAAGTGTAGGCATCGGAGGTTTGGTATGCTATGGATGATGGATAGGTTTCTAAGGGTTGAAGACGACGTTTTGGTAAGTCCTCATAAATTCGAGGACAAGACCCACATGTTTCTTTTATGTTCTTTTAGTCTTTATTTCAAGTATTATATGGGCATAGTCCCTATGTTGTAGTATAAAGTATTAAATGGTTTATGAGACATTCATGTTGTAAAGTTAGATATTTTAAAGTCTTCCAGTTGTTATTTAATGAAAGTACTTTGTGTATGAAAAATGTTTTAAGTTCTTACTTATTTTGAGTATCATATGCAATGAATGGTCCATGTGTCTTGTATGAGACCTCTGAGAGGTCGATTACGTTGTATCACTTCTAGGGGGTACTTCCCGATCGTGATATTCTATCAAGCAAAAAGTTTGGTGTCTAAGTTAGTATATATGTATAATAGAATTCATTGTTGTCAATGGTTGTATGTTGTTTACAATACTGATAGTGAATTAGAAAATTGTAATTTTGGTGGACATGCTCGTTATAAGAGGAATCTGGCCGGAGAGTGTAACACTCCGGAAATGTCATGACTTAGACTAGAGCTTAATATATTAAATAATTCTTAAAATGATGTTTCCAGACCTATATTAATGTAATAAACTTATTTGGAAAAGGTTAGATCTAAAACAACAAAGAAAGACCTTAATGTCCGGAAACTAGCTAATTTGAACTAGTTGACGTCCCTATGTTTGGTGAATATTTTGAGGTGCCAAATGAATTCTAAAACTTGTAAGGTTACCTTGGATAGGTAGTATGTTGAACAAAGGATCGAAAAGTCTGGTAACGAAATCCCAAATACCACACGAAGAGTCCTTGGGGAGGATCCAAACATGGGTGGGCAGGCTGCCTCGCAGCCTGCGAACAGCCAAGATTGGAGAAACAGGTCGCGACGCGCATTCCTCACGAGGTGTTCTGCCTCAAGATTTGAGAGGTAACCTCGAGACGCGAGGCTGATACGCACCTCACTACCTCAACTCAAAATTTTAATAAAAATGATAGAATTGACGAGCTGCTACTTCCCAGAATCGTTAAAGTCGTATTTTTGGTAATTTAACTTATTAAAAACACCCATTTAAGTGTAGGGTCTTTTGGGTAATTGATAAGACAAATATATATTGATAACATCCAAACAAGATCAAACGAAGTTTCTCTCATTTTCTCAAGAACACTCTCTTCTCCAAACTCCATTGAAGAACAAGAAGAGCTTAAGGAAGAAGACGAAGACCTCAAGATTTTCATATAATTTGCATGGGTTCTTCATCTATAAGGTATGGGTTTTTCACTCTTGGGAATCCTTTCCCCAAGTGTTCCTTTCAAAGATAGTTTTCAAGAACTTCAATTCTAGGGTTTTTACTCTACAAAATGTATTTTCTTCGTAACCCAAGATTTATGATTTGCTCTGAAAAGTAAGTGTTTTCTATGGTCTATTCCATGCGATTTAATGTGTTTGTTATTATTTGTGGTTGAACTTCGTGTGAATCATGTTCTTATCTACATGATGGTTTCATATGATTACTTCTACTATTTGACAATATGAAAACGTAGGGATTGGAAATAAGACTACAATGAACTCTTAAATGGCCTTTGTCCTTTATCCTACATTATGCATTGATCTTGTATATGAGTTTAAGAGTTTTTCTTGATTATGATATTGATTATTTTACTATGTTATGTTTATGATGTTGTAAGTTGAACGTACTTGAATAAGATTCTTGGAAGCAAAAGGTAAGTCTTCTAAAGTTTGGATTACTCCACCATGTCTATGTTAGCCTATAAATCTTGATGATATGTTGTGAAAGTATGTATAATGTTGCTATGTGGATATGTCGGGATATGAACATGTTACATGTGAGATCATGTTAAGAATATGATAATGCAAGATTATGATATTCTGTTGTATGCTTAACACAAGATGATTTATGATATGTTAATCTCACAAACGAAGGGTTTCGATGAAAGGATTCTCATCTAATCCTAAAGAGATCATGTAACGACCTGTTTAGTCGTTTTGAGCAGCAGATTTTAATTCTGGAAAAACTGTGTGAGTCGACGGAACCCATGACGGACCGTCATGGGAACGACGGGCCGTCGAGGGTGTCTCGTTCCAAAAGACTTAGACTTCTGAAAATTGGGTACTGAAATCGACTCTCTGAACTTGGCGACGGACCTGCAGGACGAACCGTCGTGGGCACGACGGACCGTCGCAGGTGTCTCGTTCCAGAACACTTAGACTTCTGAAATTTGGGTACTGAAATCGACTCTCTGAACTTCG
>NC_028646.1:30631320-30649454 GCF_001406875.1 Solanum pennellii
ATTAATGAGTTTAAGTCTTCCGCATTACTTTCTGTTGATATTATATTGAAATGTTAGGGTTTAGATTGGTTGGTTCTCTCACATAGGAGGGTAAGTGTGGGTGCCAGTCGCGGCTCGGTTTTGGGTCGTGACAGCTCATGATCATGTTTATACAAGGAGTTAATCTCCTATGACCTATGATGTATGCTAATAGAAAACTTAAAGGTTAAACAAGAAAGGGACTTAAGCTAAGCACCAATGAACTAGATATGAGAGGTGTCCCTTCCCTAGTTGGAAGGTAGGTTCACAATGACTCTCATGAGATTGAGGCTTCCATGTAATGTGGAACTATGGGTCTCTAATATATCTTCTAGTTATTGAACTATGTTGCCACCATTGGATACTAGCTAGTGGATCCACCTAAAAACTATGTCATGTTAGGTTCTACTTTGGCCTCTATTCTCGTAAGATGATACACACTAGCTAACACGTATACCACCTATTTTCGGTGTGGGGTCTTATGAAACCGGATTCCATGTTTAGATCACATGGTCTATGTCGGTTAAGGTGAATTTTCCCTCATGTAAAATATAACACAAGTAAATGGACATTGACTAGGGTTACTTGAGGAGTCTACTTAGTATATGTAGGGGTATGAGACTCTACCTAGATATTGCACAAGCTGACTCTAAGGGAAGTCCTAGGAGATTTTTCTTATGTAATATGATAACATGAAAGATATATGTTTATGATACATGATGTTACTCTTATATGATGTTGGTCTTTTTGATGAATATGTTATTGGGTTATATTGTTAAATGAAGTGATGACTACTTATGTTACAAGTTATATGAAGCAAAGCTTTACTCATGGTCTCCTACTTTATATACTTGGTTGTGTGGGGTTATGGGGCTTCACATGACCATAACACTTGTAGGTTGGGGATGGGATCAATGTTAAGTGTTTTGTATGCTATGTTTTACGTGATCTATTGAATATGAAAAGTCAATATGTCTTTGCCTACGATCATGCTTTATGTTAATGGAATACTTAAATTGTATATGTTATATGGTATGTGCATTGAAGACTTTCATATGACTTTGCATGGTTTCTAAAGATATGATAAATGATCATTTTTCATGCATGTCCTTAAATGTTATGTGCATATACCCATACTTAGTACATGTGGTGTACTAACCCTATTACTTTATATTACTACAACTATAGGTTTCGGCCATTGAAGTTTAAGGAGGTAGATTTGGAGAAGCTTGGAACTCTTTCTCCAAGTCTTGGTAGGTCCTCATGTTTGGGACATTATCATTTATTTTCCAGCTTTTTAAGACTTTAGTAGATAACAAGAATATCCTCTTTCCATCATGTTTCTTTGGATTCTTTTATATGAAGAACTATATGGCATATTGACTATGTATTGGCTAAGTCCAAATTTGCACTCTCTAGATGGTTTATATATGTGAGACAATTTCTTAGAATATCGTATGGTTTATGAATGACAAGCATGAAGTCTAAGTATATTTCAAGTATAATGTCAAAGGTTTAAATTTTCCATAATTTTTACTGATCACATGTTATGATGAATGCTTAGGGCTTGTCTGAGTCCTCTAAGAGGACGACGACGCCGGTCCTATCTAGGGTATACTCTCCAGGTGTGACAAACTTGGTATCGGAGCATGTGGTTTAATATCCTTAGGATCAATGTCTCACTAAAACACATTACCTAGTGTCTTCTTCATGGTTGTGAAGCACACCACGATTATGAATGAGAGGCTATGTGATGACTAGAAAACTTCTCTTATCTAGATACTCCTATGTCGTCCCTTTAGAATTTTGACACTATGTGTCGTTTAGCATCTAATCCCATTCTTGTGGTTATAGGTGATGAACACAAGAAGGACAGCCGCGAGAAGAGTAGGAGAAGAGATTGTGAATGCGGGAGCTACTCTCCAAAGTAATCGAAATGCTCCTCGAGTGCAAGATGCTGCAAATGATCATGTTCCGGTGAATCCTCCGGCTATGACGGATGGTGACGTGAGGGAAGCCCTGTTCCAAATGGCCTAATCCATCACCACCCAAGCTCAGGCCATTAAGACACAAGCTAAGAGGGAGGTTTTTCCTCGATAGAACCAACATGCTAGTACTATGGTTAGCAATTTGAGAGATTTTACGAGAATGAATCCTCCCATGTTCTTTAGATCGAATGTTTATGAAGACCCCCAAGATTTTCTTGATGAGGTTTACAATATCTTGTTTTCTATGGGGGTTAGTACTACTGAGAAGGCTGAACTTGCTGCCTATCAACTCAAGGAGGTACAAGTGTTAAGGAATACTCCTTGAAATTCATTAAGCTGTCAAAATATACTTTTTCTTGGTTTCTAATGCTAGGGATGAAATGAGTCATTTTGTAAATGGGTGTTTCCGAAGAGCTTGAAGAAGAATGTCATGGAGCATGCTTCATGAAAATATGGATATTTCTAGGTTGATGCTTCATGCTCATCAGGTTAAGGAAAGTCGTCTAAGGAAGAGGAATAGGGAAGCTAAGAGGGCAGAGTCATTTGAAAGTGGTTCTTCTAAGAGTAGGCTTGATGTTCAAGACAATCCTAAGTTTAAGAAGAGGTTTTCAAATCAGGTTCCTTCTTATTTCACCAAGAATTGCAATGATAGAGGTTCTAATCCAAAACCTCAAAAGGGGAGAAATGTTTATCCACCAAAAGAGAGGCCAACTTGTGGTAAGTGTGGTAAGAAACATGTGGGTGAATGTCTTGTTGGGACTAATAATTGCTATGGTTGTGAAAAGAGTGGACATATGGTGAAAGATTTTCCTAATGTGAGAAGTCAAGGCAAGGGGAATGGTCAAACTCAACCAAGCGGTCCTAGTTCTGAATCTCCAAAAAGGAACTGTTTCTATGCATTCAAGGCTAGGGGTGAACACAAAAACTCTCCTGACGTTGTGATGGGTATGTTACAAGTTTTCTCTGTTAATGTCTATGTTGTGCTTGACCCAGGTGCTACTCTTTGTTTTGTTACACCTTTGGTATCTAGAAAGTTTGATGTACTTCCCGATGTTTTAATTGAACCCTTTTCTGTTTGTACCCTAATGGGTGACTCTGTGGTTGCAAAAAGAGTCTATAGGAAATGTCCTGTGATGCTGCCCAATAGAGTTACTCTTGCTGATTTGGTAGAACTTGACATGTTTGATTTTGATATCATCTTGGGTTTGGATTGGCTTCATGATTGTTTTGCTTCCATAGATTGTACAACAAGGGTAGTGAAATTTCAATTCCCTAATGAACCTATTCTAGAGTGGAAAGGGGAAAATTCTATGCAAATGGGTCAAATAATTTCTTGTTTGAAGGCTTGTATGATTATAGCCAAGGGTTGTCGATATCATATGGTGAGAGTTCAGGACCTAGAATGTGAAACTCCTTCTATTGAGTCAGTCCCTGTAGTGAGAGAATTCCCAGAGGTTTTTCTAATGACCTTCCAAGAGTTCCTCCCGAACGGGAAATTGACTTTGACATTGATTTGTTACCGGATACGAATCCCATTTCAATTCCCCCATATAGAATTTCTCCGGCTGAACTGAAAGAGTTGAAGCTCCAACTCAAAGATTTACTAGACAAGGGTTTCATTCAACCTAGTATTTCTCCATGGGGTGTACGGTCTTGTTTGTTAAGAAGAAGTATTGGTCCATTAGAATGTGCATTGATTATCGCCAACTCAATAAGGTCACCATAAAGAACAAGTATCCTCTCTCTGGGATTGATGATCTATTTGATCAACTCCACAGTGATAGTTATTTTTCCAAGATTTACTTAAGTTTGGGATATCACCAACTTTGAGTGAGAGGTGAAGACGTTCCCAAAACAGCTTTCCTAACTAGATATGGTCACTATGAATTCCTAGTTATGTCTTTTGGGTTAACGAATGCCCCGACGGCATTATGGACCCAATAAATAGTGTTTTCCAAGATTACCTTGACTCATTTGTGATTATGTTCATTGATAATATTTTAATATACTCCATGAATTAAGATAAGCATGAAAGTCACTTAAGATTAGTCTTGCAAGTCCTCAAACAACAATAACTTTATGCAAAATTTAGCAAGTGTGAATTTTGGCTGAGTCAGTTGCTTTTCTTGGCCATATTATCTCTGGTGATGGTATAGAGGTGATCCGAAGAACACGGATGTGGTCAGAAATTGGACGTATTGACTCCCATAGACATAAAGAGTTTCTTGGGTCTAGCCGGCTATTATAGAAGATTTGTTGATGTATTTTCGTCCATTGCTTCTCCTTTGACAGCTTTGACCCAAAAGAAGGTGAAGTTTGAGTGGTCGGAAGCTTGTGAGAAAGGTTTTCAAGAGTTGAAATATAAGCTTACCTCCGCTCCAGTTTTGACCTTACAATAGGGCAATGAAGGCTTTGTAGTGTATTGTGATGCTTCCAGAGTGGGCTTGGGATGTGTCCTTATGCAACGTGGAAAGGTGATTGCTTATGCTTCTAGGCAACTCAAAGTTCATGAGAAGAATTACCCAACTCATGATATTGAGTTAGCTGTTGTAGTTTTTGCCTTGAAAATATAGAGACATTACTTGTATGGTGTGCATGTTGATGTGTTTACTGACCATAAAAGTCTTTAATTTATGTTTACACAAAAGGAGTTGAACCTCTGATAGAGTAAATGGTTAGAATTGTTGAAGGATTATGAGATGAGTGTCGTTTACCACCCCGGCAAGGCCAATGTGGTTGCGGATGCTTTGAGTCGAAGGACTATGGGTAGTGTGTCTCATGTGGAAGAGGAGAAGAAAGAACTTGTGAAAGATGTTTATAGGTTGGCTCGCTTAGGTGTGAGGTAAGAAGATTCTCCAAATGGTGGTTTCATGGTCCATCATAACTCTGACTAATCATTAGTCGTGGAGGTGAAATCTAAGCAACATCTTGATCCACTATTTATGGAGTTGAAGGAATCAGTACTAGGTAAGCTCAATGAGTCATTCTCCCAATGGGGGGATAGTGTTCTTAGGTACCAAGGGAGATTATGTGTACCCGATGTTGAGGATTTGATAAATCAGATTCTGAAAGAAACCCATGGTGCATGCTATTCTATACATACGGGTGCCACCAAAATGTATCATCACCTTAAAGAGGTCTATTGGTGAGATGGTTTAAAAAGGGACATAACAGAGTTTGTTGCTAAGTGTCCAAACAGACAACAAGTTAAAGTTGAGCATCTAAAGCTTGGTGGTTTAGCCCAAATCATGGATCTTCCTACATGGAAGTGGGAAGCTATCAATATGGACTTTGTTGTTGGGTTGCCTCGAACCTGAAAACAAAATGATTAAATATGGGTTATTGTGGATAGGTTTACCAAATTTGCCGATTTTATTCTTGTTAAGTCCACTTACACGGCTGAAGATTATGCAAAGATCTACATTAATGAGATTGTGAGTCTTCATGGGATTCCTTTGTCCATCATTTCGGATAGAGGTGCGCAATTCACTTCTCGTTTTTGGAAGGCTTTTCAAAAGGGTTTAGGTACTCAAGTGAAACTTACGACCGCTTTTCGTCCTCGGACGGATGGTCAAGCGGAACGTACCAATCAGACCCTTGAGGACATGTTAAGAGCATGTGTCATTGATTTCAAGGGAAGTTGGGATGATCACTTACCTTTGATTTAGTTCTCTTACAACAATAGGTATCATTCGAGTATTTCCATGGCACCTTTTGAAGCTCTTTATGGTAGAAGGTGTAGATCTCCGGTTGGATGGTTTGAGCTTGGTGAGTCCTCACTCCTTAGTCCAGATATTATCTATGATGTTATAGAGAAGGTTCAAATCATAAGGAATAGATTGAAGACAGCCTATAGTCGGCAAATGTCTTATCCCAACAATAGAAGAAGAGATCTTGAGTTTTAAATACGTGATCATGTCTATATGAAGATTTCACCTATGAAAGGGGTGATGAGATTCGGTAGAAAGGGGAAGTTAAGTCCCCGGTATGTTCGTCCCTATGAGGTTTTACAACTATTTGTGAAGGTTGCCTATGAGTTGAAATTACCTAGTGAACTAGCTTCGATTCATTCGGCGTTTCACGTTTCTATGCTCAAGAAATGCATAGGCGACCCGGCATCCGTTCTTCCTATGGAAGGTTTAGGAGTGGATGAGAACCTCTCCTATGAAGAGGTTCCAGTTGAGATCCTATATTGCCAAGTCAAGAAGTTGAGAAACAAGGAGCTTGCCTCCTTAAAAGTTCTATGGAGAAACCATCTTGTTAAAGGTGTAACATGGGAGGCTGAAGCCGATATGAAGTCCTGCTACCCTAAGGTTAGACATTCATCTTAATTGAGAAATTAATGCATGATCATGAAATTGACTTGTTTTCTAAATAGGGGCATGTTTGGTAAAGGTCGTACCAACTAGAGTTTTAAGAAAGTGCCTTCATACTCTATTCTTGCACTTATGTGAAACTTGTATGCATATGTTTTCTTGAGATTTTGTTGTTTTATTTTCATCTTGAGAATATTGATACCATGGTAACTCTTTGATGAATTTTGAGCTTATGATATGGTTGAGAAGGAAATTACTCACTATGTGTTATGAATATGGATCTCTTATATGTTATATATCATGAATTGAGTGTTATGTGTAATGTTATGGTATGTGTTTTAAGAAGTTGTGACATACTCCTATGAGTTGTGACTCATTATGATTTTATGTTGTTGATTGGTTGTGCTGCTACTATTCGGGGACGAATGTTCCTAAGGGGGGGGGGGATAATGTAACACTCCGGAAATGTCATTACTTAGACTAGACCTTATTATATTAAATAATTCTTAAAATGATGTTTCTAGACCTTTATTAATGTAATAAACTCATTTGGAAAAGGTTAGATCCAAAACGAAAAAGAAAGACCTTGACGTCAGGAAAGTAGCTAATTTAAACTAGTTGACGTCCCTATGTTTGGTGAATGTTTTGAGGTGTCAAATGAAGTCCAAAACTTGTAAAGTTACCTTGGATAGGTAGTATGTAGTACAAAAGGTCCAAACATCCTAAAGACACCCCAAAGACCACCCGAAAGGTCCTTGGGTAGGACCCTAACATGGGTGGGCGGGCTGTCTGGCAGCCTGTGAACAGCCAAGATTGAAGGAACAGGTCGCGACGCGTGTCCTCACGAGGTGTTCTGCCTCAAGATTTTAGAGTCAACCTCGCGAAGCGAGGATGACGCGCACCTCACTGCCTCAACTAAAAATTCAATAAAAATGACGGTTTTTAGCCCCGCGACGCGCAGCTACTTCCCAGAATCGTTAAAGTCAAATTTTTGGTAATTTAACTTATTAAAAAGACCACTTTAACTGTAGGGTCTTTTGGGTAATTCATAGGACGAATATATATTGATATTAGGTCAGCTTTAGACCACTTTTACACGTCCCAAACAAGATAAAACAAAATTTCTCTCATTCTCTCAAGAACACTCTCTTCTCCAAACTCCATTGAAGAACAAGAAGAGCTTAAGCAAGAAGACGAAGACCTCTTGTTTTTTATCCAATTTTCATGCATTATTCATCTATAAGGTATGGGTTTTTTCACTCTTGGGAATCCTTTCCCCAAGAGTTCCTTTCAATTCTAGGGTTTTTACTCTATAAAACGTACTTTCTTCCTAACCCTAGATTTATGATTTTCACTGAAAAGTAAGTGTTTTCTATGGTCTATTCCACACGATTTAATGAGTATGTTGTTATTTGTGGTTGAACTTCATGTGAAGCATGTTGTTATGTACATGATGGTTTCGTATGACTTTTCTAATATTAGATAATATAAAAATGTAGGGATTGGAACTAAGACTAGAATGAACTCTTAAATGGCCTTTATCCTTTACCCTACATTATGCATTGATCTTGTATATGAGTTTAAGAGTCTTTCTTGATTATTATATTGAGTATTTTACTAATTTATGGTTATGAATGTTATAAGTTGAGTGTAAATTCTTGAATAAGGTTCTTGGAAGCAAGAGGTAAGTCTTCTAAAGTTGAGATTACTCCACCATTCCTATGCTAGACTATAAATCATGATGATATGTTGTGAAAGTATGTATAATGTTACTATGTGGATATGTTGGGCTATGAATATGTTACTTGTGAGATCATGTTAAGAATACGATAATGCAAGATTGTGATATTCTCTTGTATGCTTAACAGAAGATGATTTATGATATGTTAATCTCACAAACAAAGGGTTTCGATGAAAGGAAATTCTTATCTAATTATAAAGAGCTCATGATCATGTTTATACAAGGATTTAATCTTCTATGACTTATGATAAGTGTATGCTAATAGACAACTTAAAGGTTATTCAAGAAAGGTACTTAAGCTAAGCACCGATAACCTAGATATGAGAGGTGTCTCTTCCCTAGTTTGAAGGTAGGTTCACAATGACTCTCATGAGATTGAGGCTGCCATGTAATGTGGAACTATGGGTATCTAATATATTTTCTAGTTCTTGAAATATGTTGCCACCATAGGATACTTGCTAGTGGATCCACCTAGAAAGCTATGTCATGTTAGGGTCTACTTTGGCCGGTAGACCACCTTTTTTCGGTGTGGGGTTTTATGACACAGGATTCCATGTTTATCTCATATGGTCTATGTTGTTAAGGAAAATTTTCCCTCCTATAAGATAAAAGACAAGTAAATGGACGTTGACTAGGGTGACTTGAGGAGTCTACTTAGTATAGGTAGGGGTATGGGACTCTACCTAGACATTGCACTAGCTGACTCTAGGGAAGTCCTAGGAGATTTTTCTTATGTAATATGATAACATAAAGATATATGTTTATGATACATGATGTTACTCTTATATGATGTTGGTCTTTATGATGAATATGTTATTGGGTTATATTGTTAAATAAAGTGATGACTACTTATGTTACAAGTTATATGAAGGAAAGCTTTACTCATGGTCTTCTATCTTATCTACTTGGTTTTGTGGGGTTATGGGGCTTCACATGACCATTGCACTTGTAGGTTGGGGATGGGATCATTAGTAAGTGTTTTGTATGCCATGTTACCTGATATATTGAATATGAAAAGTTAATATGCCTTTGCTTATGATTATGTTTAATGTCGATGGAATCTTTAACTTGTATATGTTATACGATATGTGCATTGAAGACTTTCATATGACTTTGCATGTTTCAAAATATATGATAAATGATCATTTTTCATGCATGTCCTTATATTTTATGAGCATATACCCATACTTATTACATGTGGCGTACTAACCCCATTACTTTATATTACTACAACTGTAGGTTCCGGCCATTGAAGTTTAAGGAGGTCTATTTGAAGAAGCTTGGAACTCTTTCTCCAAGTCTTGGTAGGTCTCATGTTCGGGACACTATCATTTATTTTCCAGCTTATGAAGACTTTAGTAGATATTAGGAATATCCTATTTCTGTCATGTTTCTTTGGATTCTTTTGTATAAAGGCCAATATGGCATATTGATTATTTATTGGCTAAGTCCAAATTTGCACTCTTTAGATGGTTTTATGTAAGTGAGACAATTTCTTAGAATATCGTATGGTTTATGAATGATAAGTATGAATGCTAAGTATACTTCAAGTAGAATGTAAAAGTTTTAAATTTTCTACACTTGTTACTTATCACATGTTATGATGAATTCTAAGGGACTTTCTGAGTCCTCTGAGAGGACGACAACACCGGTCCCATCTGGGATATACTCTCCGGGTGTGACAGAAATGTTGTCCCAATTCTGGAAATGCATTATCTACCTCTCATTTCTAGGTTAAAGAGGTTGTATGCATCAATGAGGTTTTCCCCACATATGATATGGCATTGTGAATATAGAAAGTCGTTAGGTATCTTATCTCATCCATCAATGGTGAAGCATGGAAACATTTTGATAATGTGTATCCTGATTTTTCTAGTGAACCAAGAAATGTTAGATTGGGGTTGTATTCGAATGGCTTTACACCATTCTCTAATGCAACTTCTCCTTATTCATGTTGGCCGGTATTTCTTACTCCATATAATCTTTCACCTGAAATGTGCATGACAAATCCCTACATCTTTCTAAGTTGTGTCATTCCAGGTCCCCGTAATCCAAAAAGTTTAATTGATGTCTATCTACAACCATTGATAGATGATCTCAAACACTTGTGGTTTGAAGGCGTTTTGACTTATAATATATCAACTAAGCAGAACTTTTTTATGCATGTTTTATTAATGTGGACAATTAATAATTTTCCTGCATAGTTGTTGTTTGGCTGGATGACGGCTGGAAATCTAGAATGTCCATACTGAATGGAAAATAATATGGCATTCACTTTAAAGCATGACAGAAAAAATACATGGTTTTATTATCATTGCAAATTCTTGCCACTGTGCCATGAATTTAGGAAGATGAAAAATGCATTTTAGAAAAATAAGGTTTAAAGTGACCCCCCGCATCCATTACTCACAGGGCATCAAATTTAGGAGAGAGTTTTCCAATTACCAAAAGTTACAAATTCTTCACCTTCTAGACTTCCTAGATATGGTATTAAACATAATTGGACAAGACATAGTATATTTTGGGAGTTGTTATATTTGAAGGAAAATCTGCTATGTCATAATCTTGATGTGATGCACGTTGAAAAAAATTATTTTGATAATTTGTTTAACATGGTGATGGATACGGACTTAAAGGAATATTGTAGGAGAAAAGAGTTACGGCTAAATGAATTACCTAATGGTAGAATAGTTAAGCCAAAAGTCAACTTCTCATTCACATCGAATGAGATACATGAAATTTGTTAGTGGGTTAAAAATCTGAGGATGTCGGAGGGTTATGCTCTGAATTTAGGAAACCGGGAAGATATGAATGAAGGAAATTTGATAGGCATGAAAAGTCATGATTGTCATGTGTTCAAGGAAACTTTAATTCCTATCTCTTTTATCCATCTACAAAAAAGGATATGGAATTTAACACAGAGGTAAGTTTTTTTAAAAAAAATATTTCTATTCTGGAAAGTTGTTGGATAGTAGTTTAGATTGGATGGAGGAAAATAGTCAAGACCGGAGATCACCCCCTAGAAGTAACATGGCGTACTTGGCATCTTGGAGGTCTTATACAAGCCCATAGTCATCATTCATCGCATTGTCATAGGTAAATTTAGCGGAAAATATAAAACTTTTCATAGCACATCATATGCTAGAAACATCACTTCATATATATAAAAAATATCATAATACATAGTTAGACTAAGTCTATTTTTTCATCTCAAACTCAATATCAATAGAGTAGAATAGGGACACGGACCTTATTAATATATAACAATAACTATGCTATTACATAACTTTGAACATAAAAAGGACATAGGAAATCCTTGAATCATAAGGATCCCTTTCTTGAGCTTTGGAAACACATATCAATCCCTTCAATTTAGAGATATCCTTTAAGCATCCATAACCTGCACTTTGTGTAAAAAGGTGAAGAAGAATGGTGATAGTACAAGAATGCACTAAGTAAGGCAACCATTCCAAAACATGCATTTAAAGAGGACATTTGGTTAGAAAACCATGCATAATGCTTTTCAGTAAAACTTCGTAAAAACTTTGTACAATAAGTACAATATAGCTCATATACTTCACATAGGCATAAGACACTATTCATGACATCACATAAATCCACATAATTCATTTAAGGCACATTTATCATATTCATAACATGATCTTCCCTTTACTGTAAGTTCCTTACCCCCCCAAGTAACCCTCTAGTAATACTTGGTGCAATGATCAATAGTGTCCCATTTAAGTACGCACACTCAAGCATCACCTTAAGGCCACCAAGGTGAACATTCATATAACCTACATTAGCTCAAACATAGGCATTCATGAAAGCATAACATATCAAAAGAAACATATTTCATATATGACTCAAAGTGCCATATACATCACATAGGAGACTTATTCCAAGACAACATACAAGTCAAGACTTCCAATAACATCATAGTAAGGTAATAGTGAACATACACATGCTTGGACTTTATTTCATCAAACATCATAAGAAAGTCTAGTAGTGCAATATACATGTGAAGTCCCATAACCTCACACATACTTAGTAAACTTACAAGGAGACCATAAGCATCATTTACTTCATACATTAACATGACAAGTATATACAACTTCGTACATACCAAGTAAGACATTCATCATATAATCAACAATACCAACATCGGGCATATTCAACGTAAGACCTCATCATATAGTCAATAAGACCAACATCATGCATCTAAAGTAAGAACTCATCACATAGACACTATAACGACTCATACAATGCATATTATTATGAAAGTAAGGCAATGCCATAGAGTCATGTATAGGTAAAGTTTGATACCCTTACCTACACTAAGCAACTTCTCTTAGGTAATCCTAGTTAGGTCTCATTACATTACTTCCATTGTCCAATTAACTTTAGGCAAATCCTTGCCTTAATCGACAATAAGAACATGTAAGCCAAACATGGAATCTGGTGTCATGGAACCCCACATTGAAAGGAGGTGCTCTACTTGCCAACGAAAAACATTAACATCATGCTAGCATTTAGGTGGATCCACTTTCTAGGTCTTATGGGGGCAACATAGTTATGGAAACTTGGAGGTATATTGGAAACCCTCTTTATGCCAAATGAGGCATTATGGTTATCCACCTCGTGAGGACTATGGTGAACAAGCCTTCCCTTTGGGAAGCGGCAGGACTCATCATCAAGTTCACTCGGTGCTAAGCTAACTTCCCTTTATTGAAAAGTCTTTATCAACTTTACTTTATAAAAATGGTTTTGGGAGAATGAACCTTATATTCTTGCTCATAGGTTATAGATGAGAATGTCCTTTCATCCACCTAAATCTTGTGAGAAAACCTATCACATATACATAGCATATTCAAGCAATATCTAGTTTATAGTACAATCGAGAATACATTTCAAGAAACTCTCTCATTTCTAGATCATCATACATACTTCATTTTATGCATTTATGTGTGTGTATGTGTACTTACATGAGATGACCTTTCACATAAACACATTTAGACACTACACATATGCATACTTTATCATATCATATGGTTAACATCATAGCATATACTTTCATGTACATACCTTAATCATACATTCATATTCATTTACATAGTATAATCACCCTAGGAGTTACTTTATCAAGGTAGGCATGTGCAATGTATATTCAATGGCACATACCCTTGCCTACACTAGTACACCTATCAAGTCATCCTAAATAAGATACATATCATACTTCATAGACATATATTTTACATGTATAGTAGTATACATAAGTGCATATGCGAACAATCATATCGTTAGACACCATGAACCTATACTACTCATAAGCATGCATGAGGTGTGTATACATTGGACCACATGATCACATAATTGCTATCAACACAATATTGAGGCATCCACCCTCTTAAGATCACAATCCACATTCATGCATAGAGCACACACCACATGATAGTATAGGAGACAAGACAACTTCAACATTTGCATTCTAGACTCCTAGCATTGGCTAAGATCACACATTCATATAGGGGTACATAGGTAGGTTTCATTCACCATTACAACTTCCACATTGGAAGATCATAGACCAAACTTAACCCTAACAAGTTCATTCAACTATAGAAGATATCATCAATACGCCTAGAACATGATACCAGATTAAGAGACTAAGAATAATAACTCACATTGTGTGATCATTATGACCACACTTCACAATTCATAATTTGACTTCAAGGCCATGATCAACACATATATATAATGAAAATAAAGTAAACACTGCCACCATAAGTGGACCATACCACACAATGTCATACAAGGCCAATTCAACTATCAATTCTATAGAAAAACAGAAGAAGTAGGGTAATCTTACCAATTCACCAAGATTTGATCATCATTGATCAATCCTCATAATTCATTAACAGTTCATATAGAAGGCAGTACCTAAAGGTACAATATCATAAACGAAATCCACAAATCAATCATCATAAGATCAAGATCACAATAACCACATTATTGTCTAAATTTAGAATTGAGAAGGATCATTGGTTCATCATGAAATTGGATTGAAAATTATATAAAAGACACTAGCTAATCATCAATTCATTATAATCATGCTTTTGAAATCAATTTTAGAAGGAACCCATGGCTAGATTAGAAAATGGACAAATTTGATCATGAAACTTCTTTGAAAACATTGGAAGAAACTCCTTAATTGAATGGATAACTAAGGATGAAGGATCACCATACCTCATTACATGAATAAGCCACGAACACTTGAAGAAGAAAGATTGAGAATCCATCAACATGGTTGTTCTTGAACTTCATCTCTATTGGAGGTTTCTAGAGAGGATTTGTTTTGAGAGAGAAGGGTGAAATTTATAAGAATGGATTGGGAATTGAGTTTTAATCTTTTTAACAAACTTAATGTAACCTAAAATAGATAAATAAATAAATAGGTTCTATTTAGGATGTGGGGTGAATTTCCCATTCACTCCTTAAGTGGAAAGCATGCCTGCAGCAAAATTGCAAGTTCCATCTACGTTGGGACTGACGGACCATTGTTTGAACGACGGGACCGTATTGTCCTTCCCTAGTCGGTGAATGAGGCTGAATTTTAGGGCCTTAAGATCACATGGATAATTGTTTAGATCCTCCCCCATCGATGGGGCGTCACCTAGAGTACGGGCCATCGTTTGCCAAGCGTAGATGGACACTGCCAAATCAATGTCTAGGCAGCCTTTGGGTCCTCCTCAAGGACCCCTTGGGTGGTCCTTGGGGAGTCATGCCCGGACGTTTCAAACGTAAATACGATCATATATAATTTAAGGACCTTCCATATCAATTTGAGAATCAAACAACCCTTAAAACATACCAAGGAACACTAGAACACACTATCACGTCTCTAAGCTAACTTTCGAATGTCATCGGACGTTCTTGGACGTTTGACCTCTAAATCACTAAAAATCAAGTATTCATACTGTAAAACACTTATTTAAAAAATTTTAAACCTTTTTAGGTACATGTGAGTCTCTAAGCACCTTATTTCATTTTGAGAGACCTTACAATATCCCCCACTTGGAACATTCGTCCTCGAATGATACTTGGGACATTTTGAAAACACTTTCAAGGATTCAATGAACCATAGAGTAACTGAAAAACATTCAACACACCATCACATAAAATTCAATCACTAAAGTTACAAGGAACACTAAATTCAAATAACTTTGCACTCAATGCAACACAACCAAGCAAAACCGTTATTCACTCACTCCTTAATGCATCAAACACATGGGCTCTTGTCATGTTCATAGGAGGAACATCCTTCTCCTAATCATAACATGGCCTTTACATCTCCTTTTATTAAGATCTCATTATGCAACAACTTTTAAGTAACATATAGGAAGATTCAACATCACTCAAGAAGCAACAGGCAACTCACACTAGATGCACATAGATCATGAATAATGTAGATCAACGAAGATTCCTTATACTTTGGACATGATACCTTTAAGGCCATACTTAACATATTCATGTTTAATTATGTGTAAGAAGGAATTTCCTTATCCTTAACATACTCACATGTTAACATAGAGTTCATATACAAGCAATGCACAAAGGTCAATTTATAAAATGAGAAATTCTCAACTTTTAACCAAAGCATGCTAATATTTCCTTCCTAATGCAGTCCAAATGGTAAGTCACACCAGACACATCACAAAAATAGGAAGTCATTTCACAAAATTTCAATTACTAGCATGACAATAGTTTTCATAAGCATGCATCAATAAGGGAAATCCGTGCAATTTGTAGGCGCACATTAAGAACATTGACTAAACACATTATCACTTCTCAAGAGTGAGCCTACATTAACACTTCCCAAGTCATAAAAGTCATCCACTTTTTTAGAGACTTATCATTTTTCATTTAAAGGAGACTCAAATTCTCATTGATGGCTTAAAACACCACACACTATAAGTGACATCAAACATGACCTTACCTCCTCTCATGAAGTCTAATACACATTTAGCATAGCAAGATGCACAAGAACATCAGAAAACATGAGTTTACTCAAAAATCCATTTTTCATGTAATGTAAATTCTTTTAAAACATGCACAATATAGTGTCATTTAATACATGCATAACATATGGAGAACATGCAACTTATGTTTACATGAAAAACTCCCATCGTGAACAAGCGATAGGAAATCTTTAATTTGAAGATCGAGTAAGAACATAAGGACAAGATAGGGATATCTAGAACCTTACTATCACCTCATCATCCCCCACTTAGGGTAAACCCATTTAGGAGCAACTTGTCTCAACCTTGAGAGAATCCTTAGCTTACCAATGCTAGAAAGTAAGCACATCATCCCTTTCTTGGTATCCAAGTTCATGCATAAATCATCATCAACATCACCTAAAAGTGATTCTTAACCTAGAGAAGTTCAAGGGAATTTAACATAAGAACATCAAAGGTACTCAAAATTTTACTATCTACACATATTATTCCCCAATTGGTCTAAGCCTAATCACATCATGCCCTTAAACATCAAGATCAAGGCAAGGCAAGACCAAACCTACAATAATCCTCACACAAGAATTTTTAACATCATTGAGGGCCTTCACTCCTAATCTCATATGAAGGAGTCTACAAACTCCATCATCAAGGGCAAAACTTCAAGCATCATCATTCCTCTAAGTCCAACACCTAAAGGAAATCCATAATAATCAAGTTAGGCCATACTACCCAACCACATAAGATCTCAACTATACCATTATTACCAAGGGTCATGAAAACCTTAGGGAAACAATATAAGAGATTTGGCCATAAAGGCCTCTTTCTTTTCTTTCAACACTAGGCAAGGTAGATTCTAGGTCATTTTAACCCACATTATCACCTCGGGAGGAAACTTCCAACCAACTACACCTAGGTACATCTAAGCACTTCCTAAATGATCAAACTTAATATCAATCTTAAAAGGAAACTAACCACTTTTAAAGTTGGTCAACATCAATTTTCTCCTACTCTTAAAGGTTTAAGGCATACATACTACCCTCTAAGTCAACCTAAAGGCAAAACATAATCCCAACTTGTGAATAAAGACCTTCCTTCCCTATTCCCTTCTCTTAGAATAGGTTCATAGGGGAACTAGTCAACTAATCATAAGGGTTCTCTCATTACTAACATACTCCACAATCACCTTACAAGATAAGCACACTTCCTTCTCCTCTAGAATCAAGCCTATACAAAAAAGACTCCATACCATGCAAGGCAACTACAATCACTCACATAAAAGGCAACATTTAAACCATTACACATATATAAAAGCAACATGCATCGCTATGTACCACATTCCATCAAAGCATTTTAATTTTAAACCATAGCATTACAATATCATCATATCAAAACCATATAGCAACTTGTCATTCCATAAGGAACTTAATTCAACTATAATAACTCTTTACAAGCGATAACCATGTCATATTATAATTTTCACATAACACCTTATTTCTCACAAATCACATATATAGCCATAAATGGCACCACATGAACACATGACAAATGCACCTTCATATATACTCATCAAACTATAAAACCAAGATAAGCATCAAAATTCACCTTTTCTCCTTGAAGCATAGAGATACTATCTCATCCAAGCAATCACATCTAAAAGTCCAGTGACAAGAAAACATAAGAGAGAGATCATATTGAGTTAAGTTCTATTGCAAAACATGAGAATAGTGAAAAAGGGAAACTCTATCGTTTTATATCCTCTCGCTCATAGATGTGTCATGACTCACCACCGATGATCGAGACTCTACTAGACATGGAAATATGAGATATTGGACCCTAAAACCACTTCTATAACTTGATGCTCCGATACCACGTTTTTCACAATAATGGAGCACCCCCTAAAAGTAACATGGGGTACTTGACCTCTCGGAGGTCTTATACAATTCCATAGTCATCATTCATTGCATTGACATAGGTAAATTTAGCAGAAAAATTTAGAACTTTTCATACCACATTGTATACTAGAACATCACTTCATATATATATATATATATATATA
>NC_028646.1:30649790-30685793 GCF_001406875.1 Solanum pennellii
ATATATATATATATATATATATATATATATATATATATATATATAATACATAGTTAGACTCTAAGTATGAAACCCTAACCCTTCTCCTTCTTTCTTAGATTAAGATAATTTGGAAGGATGAATATGGTCAAGTTTAGAGATTTTAGGAGAATGAGTTGAAAATGGGTTTATTGGGGCATAAAACATTTATCTTTGCCTTAGCTTAATACATAAAAGAAAATAATTAAGTTAAATTTATTAGGAAAAACACCCAAAGCTTTCTTCAAAATAATTGTCAAGCATTACCAATGGTTTGGACCTGCGGTTTGTAGATCCTTTGAGGGACTGTGCTAGTCAACGGTAGATAGGTTATACAAAACAAACACATCTCTAAGAGCTTTTGAATTTTTCAACCGCCGTAGTACCCTCAATTGCAGCATGCTTGGCCAATTCAACGGGGATAACCAATCGGACAGCAGTTTGAATCTCCGGAGTAGTGATGGTTCTTCTTGTTGTACCTAGCAAGTATAGAGAACTCCTGAGAAAGTTTTTCAAAGATATCATTGATGAAGTTGTTCATGATTCCCATAGCCTTGCTTGAAATGGCCAAATCTGTATTAACTTATTTCAACACCTTAAAGATGCAGTTCTTGTAAGTTTCAACAGACTTCTTCGACCTCTTACTCTTTTTATCTCCGGTGGCGTACTTAGGAATCTTCATGTTGGACTTTGATTTTTCAGCAGCGGCGGCAGCAGCCTTCTCAACCGACGACTTTGTCTCTGCCTTTGCTGCCATTGAAGGGAAGAATTCTGAAATTGGGTGAAATTTGGAGTTTGAACTGTGTGAAGTGAATGAGATGCATATATTTATTATATAGAAGTTTGGCCTACATGTTCATTGGTAAGTTTTTGATGACGTGGATCCTTAGTTTCAACCCTTAGATGTTTTAGTTAGTCAATGGTGTAAAAGGACAAATGAATTAAATTAAAGTAGACCTCCATCCTATATAATTTAAAATTGTGGTTTAAAATAAGGAATATAATTTCATCTGGGATAAATAATAACTTATCAAGATTTTGGTGTATAATTTATACTAATCTTAGCTAATATCAATTAAAGATATATTAAATATTATTTCAAATTTTATAAGGAAATTAATAACTATTTCTGAAGGGTATTTTTGTGTTTAAATAGTCCAACTCTTAATTTTTTAAATATATAATTTGATTCACATTTTATCATCCACAGTAAAAAATACTACATATATTCTAATAAAACATAAAATGAGTATTATTTAATATCATTTCACGATCCAAAACAATACATGAGTGAAACCTACACATGACATTCTAGGTAGGTAGACCAATTAATACAAACCTCAACTTATATTAGTTATTCAATTTATGAAATACGATAATAATGCAGAAGCTCAAATCTTATTCGTGTAATAATGTTGATACAATATTTGAGACATTATAAAGCAAGATATATAAATGTAATGGTGTATAAAAGTACACTAAATACTCTTTAATCATAGTTGGGAGATTCTCTAACCAACAACCATCAATTATCAGAAGAGGATATGTAGTATTTCTAGTGACCTAGTTCAACCAGTGGTAATGAAAATACATCCTAAAAGAACACTCTTTCTTCCTCAGGGATAACATCGGAGAGCCTTAAGGTGATGCATTAGGTCGAATGAAACCTTTATCAAGAATATATTTGAACTACTCTTTTAACTCAGCTGAAGTCCTTCTATATGGAGGAATAAATATAAGTTGATTATCAAGAATGATGTCTATTCCGAATTTGATTTTTCTTTCCGGAGGGACTCCGGGAAGATCACTTGGAAAAACATTTGGAAACTCACTCTCAACTAGAACTTACTGAATAGGTGGTGTCTCAATACTAGAGTCTTTAACTCAGGCTAAGTGATAGATACACCCCTTAGAGACTAATTTTCTAGCCTTAAGGTGTGAAAAGAAACGATCTTAATGAATATTGAACTACCTCTCCACTTTAAAGATTGATCATTAGGAAGTTGAAACATGGCTACTGGAGTTGTACAATGAAGTGAGGAATAAAAAGGGTAAAGTCAGTCCATACCTAGAATAACATAAAAGTCCATCATCTCTAGGTCGATTAAGTCAGCCAATTAGTTCTTATTATTGACAGAGATGGTAAACTTATGGTAAACACTTTCTTATAGGATAGACTCACCAATATGTCTGGAAACATTTAAGGGATGAAGAATTAGTTCGGAAAGAATATGAACCTTATGGATACAGGAGTCACAAAAGATACACTTGCACCAGGATCTAGTAATGCATAAACATAAAAATTAAAGACTTTGATCATAATAGTGACAATATCTAGTGAATACTATTGCTCTTGGTGACTTGTTATAGCATACAGATTGTTTTCTCCTCCGTATGTCCCTAAATAAGCTCCTCTCGGAGCAACTCTATCTATCGGAGCCATTGAAGAATATTGGGCTCTGTTGCCCTCATTAGCCTTCTTTTTCTTAAGGCACTCTCTCATAAAGTGACTCATAAGACCACACTTGAATCATCCTTATATCCATCACGATACGTTTTTTGGTGGTTCCTACCGCAAATAGCACATGTAGGGGTCCAATTAGCCCCTTGTGCCACACTACACTAAGATTGATTAGGTAGAGCTATGAAGTTGTGTGAATTTTGGCTCCTGAAATCACCTCTGTTATTTGGTGTACGTGTATTGCCTGATTATGGACCAGGTCCAAGAGAACTTTTCTAAAATGATGACCAATTCAAATTTCCAGTCTTCTGTTGGTCAAACTCATCAATTGACATGTTAGCCTTTTACTACAGAACTCTTTCCTGTGTTTTATCTTAGCTTCCTTTACTTGTTGCACATAGATCATAAGCTTGGATTTGTCCATGTCCCCTATCAAGGTAGAGACCTTACCTTCTTTACTTGATAAGAGGGATAGCCATGATACAAACAAGCTCATCCTGCTTCTCATATCAGCCACCATATCCAGAGCATAAAGGGATAGCTGAGTGAACTTGAGGTTTTACTCGTGCACACTTACGGAGTAACGTTTAATATTTACATATTCTATTACCTTTACTTAGCTAAGGGTGGGAAAGAAGCCCCTTAAGAAAGAACTTTAAAAAATAACCCAACTCACAAGTTGTGCTCCTTCAACCCTGCTCTTCTTCTATTGGTTATAGCAAATCCTAGAAACACACTTGAGTTGGTATGAAACTAACTCCACAAGCTCAACATTGTCAATATGCATAACCTCAAATACTTTGCGCAAGTCCTCCATAAAAAAATGGTATCCTCAATGATTTTCCACAACTTTACTCAACATCCTAGTAGTATCCCGAAACTAAGTATTGGTAATTTCTCTTGGAGGGGGTTGCACTTTTGGTGCATTAGGAATGTCTAAACCTTATGGGTTAACATTACTTCTAGTAGGAAGTCCTCAATCAGTTCTTAAAGGAGGCGTGACCGGCAAGATACACATAATTAGGAATTGGAAGTTAACTTTAATAGAGTTGAACTCTATCATACGAAAAAGAGTAAGAAAAAAGTGGAGTGTTTCCTAAATGTCGCAGCATCCTAATTATAGATTTATCGTGCTTCACACTAATTACAAGAAACTATAGAAACAGATCCATATACACCCTAGTACTCTTGAACTATGTGCTCGAATACCCTATTTGTCATGCCCTGAGTCAACACCCTGGACGTGGCTGGCACTCGAGAACTATCACTGGTCCCCAACCGAACACTTGGCCTGGCTTACTACTTAACGGAAGACTTAATCAAGAAAAAAATAGGAACTTCAACTGCACAAATTAACTCAAAAGTCTCAAGAATAAATAAAAACTAAAAAAGGTGTGGAAATGCTTAAAATAAACATAAAAAATTGAATCCAAGTCTTAAAATGTTAACAAGCAAATAGGGAAAGACTCCTACACTACTATTGTCTATGAAGCCTCGAAATAATGTGATAGATAAATGTGAAACCCTCCGGAAATCAAAAAGGCTCACCAAAGCAAGATCGAGTGCTAATGGTATCAACGAACAACCTTTTTCTGACCCTGAACACCTGTATCTACTCAGTAAAAGATGCAGGTCGAATGACGTAAGTATATTAAATGTATGAGCATGTAAGGGAAACTGAAACACATATATAGCTGAATAGATAGCATGGGAAGACAATATTCATCTCAACTCAACTCTAACATGAAAGGAAGAAGGAGAGATGCAATATTTAAAGCATTATAAATAGGATATATAAACTCAATGATGTATAAAAATAAAATGAAATACTCATTTACTCTTAGATAGGAGAATGTCTAACCGACAACCATCACTATGACATAAGTGATGATACAACATTTCACCCACACTACAAGAACATTTCTATACCTTGTTGGGGTATACGACACCTTGACTAAGTAGGTTCACGAAGATATTCTTAAAATCAATAAGGAGTTACCTAAAAAGTACGATCATTTACCCATATTGGCTACATGGTTTATAAGGAATGTGAATTGTTTGAATTCATCCCATATCAGATCTTGAATAATACTACCAAAATATGTAAACTTATTGTCAAATGTACAAAAAAAAAACTCTTCCTAAATTTAAGATAATTACTCAAAAGATCTTCTTTAAAGAGAAATAATCTAGAACTTCTCTAAATTCATAAACTCATTTAAAAATAGATATTTCTCTCTTTTAAATGTAAAAGTGTTTGACTTGGGAATACTTAGTTTCTTTAAGCTCATTTTGAAACATGAAATACAACACTTTAAATTCTCATACTTATTTACTCAAGATTTAGTTAGAAACTATAATTACTTGTAGAGAAGTTCTCAAATTTGATTCAAAAGGACCTTTAAAACCTTCCTCTTAACTACACTTAAATTTTAAATGTAAATTAAGACATATGAGTAGGATATGTAGGTACTCTCAAGGATTAGTGAGGACTTTATGATTTTATATCAAAAAGAGAGCTAAGACACGATTTGAAGAACAAATACAGGATGAAGAACGGAGAATGAAAGGGCCTGACAACCCCGGTGTCAGGCCTCAAAGTACTCAGGCTGATTTTTGGCGCACTGCAGTAGTAGAATCCAAGCCGAACATCTGTAGCGCCAAAGTCCTGGAGCCTTGGTGGCGCACTGCCCCACCCCGAAACCCAAAAATATGACAAATGTTTCTATCAATTATTATCCTAACTCGTCTAACATTGATTGGCTTCTTTCATATTCTCTTCGATTCACAATCCCAACAAAATATTATTGAAAGCCCTCTCAACATGTATCAAGAAATTCAACTCATACTCAAGATCCTCAACTCAAGAAACTCAAAACCTTCATAAGAGATTTCATGCTCAAGATAAATTCAAGAACTACTCAAGAATCTTTACATCAGCAATTTCATGGATGAATTAATATAAGAATTACATGTTTGTTGTGAGGATAAAAAGTCCATCACTACACTAAACCTCATGTACCTACAAAAAATGGTTGTTCCTGGCGAAATTGCTTAACCCTTGAATGAACGCTTGAAAACCCTCTTTCCTCATATTGAAACATTGCCCTGAAGTATTTAGGGGAGAAAAATGTTTCAACATAGTGGGGTAAGGAAAAGACCAAAGCCCTTTTTTCCTCTCAAACAGGCATAACTTCTTACTCCAAGATTACAGTTTAGCAAACTTGGCGGAATTGGAAAGATGACTCAAAGATCGTGTATTTGATAGCACATAGGCCACCTAATTCTTTATGTGCCAAAATATATGGTCGTTTTAAATTGACACAAGATGTTATAGTTTGTACCTGAAAACTAAGGACATCATTTAATGATACAGAGAATCCAACACGAGCTAGAATGAATATCTCACATATGAACCTAAACTTCTTGAGACAAGCTAAATCCGAGGGCGAGTGGAAGGCAATGAAACACTAAATGCACTCCACAAAAGGAATATGAAGGAAGTTACAAGTAGGGGTCAGTACCTAGAAACATGTACTAAGTAGATATCATTTGTCAAAGTCCAAATAGTTATTTTATCACTCCTTATCATCATTTTCCACTTCATGAATAATATTTCATTAATCCTTCTTTATTCAAATCATTACTTTGATAAAGAAATTTTAACATTATGGATTATGCGGTCTTGGGATTACAAACAAATCAAAATAACATGTAAATCATCCAAACCACAATGATAAATGCATATAAAATGTCACAACATAACTCAATGACTATCAATCACTATCAACAGTCTCTTTATCATATAGAACAAACCATAACTTACCTCCACCGAAAAATCAATGTCAAGCAAGCTCTTTCCTCAATGTATTTCCTTTCCTCAATGATACATAACGTTTTCAATCTATCAAGTATATAATATTCATAAGAAAATGAGTCTATAGACAATCATATTACTATATATCTATCATTGACTCAAAAATCCACTCAAATCGATAATTAATTTCTTAAATCTTGATACTAACTAATTTATTAAATCACATATATCATAAGTTTCACACCTAGTATTAGGTATCGATTCCTCCAATTATCATAATTTTAGTGGTATATGATGAACGCTCAACTATGCCTCATCCAATACAAAGCATAGTCAATTGAAATCTAGTATAAAACCTAGAAAAGAGTTAGGGTCGAACCCACATGGAGTGGTACAACTTGGAATTCAACTATGAAGTTATAAACGTGATCTAATCAGTTGTAGTAATAAAAATTATCAAAAAAATTAGTTAAATCAAAAGGAGTGACACAAATGTCAGATGGGGGAATTGGCTTGTCAAATAAACTCTAAAACAATTGCTAAAACGGGGAGAACAACAAGTAAAGAGGAATTCTCGGGGTTGTGATCGACTAAGGCTAATTTTTCTATATGAGTAATTGCAATTTACTAACAACTGTTGAATCTCAATGGTTAGGTTGGACTAAAGATGCAATATATTTCTCTCGAACAACTATTACGACTCAAGTGTGTTTCCTTCAAGATCGACAAACTTAACACTATAAACAAACCAAAACTTTAATTTATCTACTCTCTCAAGCTAGATAGGTAGGATAGAGTTTAGAATTCACTCTCTTTAGTTGAACCCACAACAACCCAATAACTACAATCATCTATTTGAAAACTTTAATCCAAAAATTCTTTCCCAAGCAAGCCCAAAACACTAAGTTAGAATTACATTTGCAACTACAATGCATAGATTAATACACACCTATCAATTAAACCCATTTCAACTAACAATTTAAATCAGTAAATAACAATACCCATAAGCTAATTAAAGCCAATAATCACATGATCACGCCCGAAGAATTGGGATTTTAGCCGCACATCATAAAAAGGAAGAAATGATTACCAATTACGTTAGGCATGAACTGGGTAATGGTTCCCAAATCTCTACGAAGATTCAAATCAACTTAATTAAAAAACCCAATTGAAAATTCATCGAAATGAAGTCTCAAAAGCTCTATGTTTTACAATGGAAAATTCAAAAAAAAACTAGATAAAAACCGATTTGTATTCTACAATCATCATACTTTTTTCTGTTTTTCAATTTCCAATTTATATTTGCCCAAATTTTAGCCTTCATGACCATTTGGCGAAGTAAGTCGAACATCGCTGACCAAGCAGGAGACGTACCCTTTGCTCGATTATGTCACCCTTGCCAATTAATCCTCAAGGTCTGTAACTTTAGGTGAACTGGATCGCTATCTCTAATCCTATCGGAGGTCCACCGACTCTCCATTTCCATCGCCAAGTAGGTTCTTCACCAGGGCTGGCACACTGAAACTTTAGGTGAGTCAAAAAGCCACTCAGTGGCTTGCCAAGTGGTATTGGGATCAGCATGATTGCCTCCCTTCAATTTCTTAAGCTTTTTCACTCTGTTTTGCCCGGTAATGTCCTTGCCTTTGTCCTTAGCCTTCATTATTGTAAATCAAAACTTTAACATTATTTTAGAGCATATATTAGGCATTAAGGACACTAAAACTATGAAAACAAATCCTTGAATGAGTCAAAATCTCAGACTCTTTAGTATTCAAATGATACAATAAACCTAATATTGAATTAATATGCCACAGTTGTCCTATACCTTTTTTGTTGATAGGACACCTTTACGATATGGATTCACTAACTTATACTTGAAAGAAATAAGGAGTCTTCTAAAAAGTACAATCCTTTGCCCAAGTTATGATGATTGCATAATCAAGACACAACTTCCAATTCAAGTGTTTACGATCGAGAGTAGTAATATAACCCAGGTTGGGGTCGTTCCCACAAGGAGTGGTTTGAGAATCAAAAGATAAGTAAGAAAAAGTTCTAATAAATCATAGCTAAAACACTAAATAATGTAGCCATAATTATATTAGGGGTGAGATAGGTGTCAATATCAAAGGGGTTTTGAACAATCCACTACATTAAATAATAATAAAACAAGAAAATAAGCAATATAGAGAGGGGATTCTTGAGATGTGACAGGACTACGAACTAAGATAGAAATGGGTGATTGCAATAAATAGTAAATAGTTGTAAATTGGTAACTAGGCTAGACTTTAGTGGGGGTTAAGCTTTCTATCAAATAACTTACCCCGATTCAAATTGGTTTCTCTCAAACACCAATAAGCATGCACTTCAAACAAGCCTCCGCCTTAGTCCATTCACTCTCTCGAGCTAAACGTGTGGGAAAGGATTTAGGGCTCACTCTCTCGAGCTGAACCCATGCCAACCCATTAACCAAAGACCATCGATTCAGTGATTTTAGTCATAAAACCTATCTTGAGGAACTACCAGCCACAAAGGTGGAGTTGCATTTGCTACCGAAGACCCATTAAATTCCACCACAATCACTGACAAAATCAGCTTTAAACAATAATTAAACAAACAATACACAACACCCATTAGCTAACTCACCACATAAATCCCAATATCACACCCCAAGAATTGGAGTTTTAGCTAGACATGAAAAAAATGAGAAATCTATACCAAATATAAAATCTATAAACTGGTATTGAAAATAAAGTCTTTATAGAGGTCTAAGATGAAGAATCTTCAACACCCGCTTCCAATTTCTTGAAATGGAAGTTTTCAAAATCTTCAAAGCTAAAGGAAATATTGTCTCTCTGTGAAAACATAAAAAGAAGAGCTAAAGTAAAAATTCTCAATGAAACTCGTAATTCAAATTAGTATTTATAGTCTATCAAAAATATGTTGCAAAAGAGTATTAGACGCAATATATTGGGATCACCGAATTACTCGGCGATCTGCCCATTGGTTAGTTTTATCATTGTTTGTTGTTGGCCTCCATCATCTTCAGGTATGTAACATTGGAAGAGACAATAATGCATCACGGAACCATTTGGCGTCTTGCCAACTGCTCCCTTCTATTGCCGACTTGATTTCTCCTTCAAAGCTACGCGCATTGAAACATTAGGCGAGAACCTAGCCATTCGGCGACTAGCCCAATGTCTTCGGTGACCCTCAACCTTTCTCTCCTTCGTCCTTTCAGATGCCTTGTTCCTTTTTTCACAATAGTGCCCATGCATTGTTCTTAAATTCAAAAACCTAAAATTTAAGTATTTACGTTAGTTGTTTTAAACAAAATGTGAATTCAAGGACACTTGATCTATTAAAATAAATCCCTAAATAAGTGTAAAGTGTGGACTCATCAACACCCCCAACTTAAACTTATGTTTTTCCTCAACTAAAACTCGAGTTCCATCGTTCAAAAAGGATGTCTCAAATAGTTTACACATGACTCAATCATGAATGCACAACGGAGAACTCAACTCACTCATGCAAGGATCAATTGTGCACTCAAAGATTCAAGTTGTGACGCACCAATATCAAAGAATCTCAAGCTCGCGATACTAAATTCTAAGAAAGTTCAAGTTCAAGTTCAATAAAGGAGCTCAAATGTCCTAACATAAATATGATTCCGTATTCATACACAATGATTCAAAATTTAAAGAATCAAAATTAGATGCAACGCTCACATTCACAAAGATGAACACAATACATGACTTCACCCTCGCGCAACTCCTTCAATTGCTTCTTTACCTCTTCGAACCCGGCCTCACGATCTACCTCCTTCCTAGGAGGCAAGCGCCTCGGCGGCTTCTTTGGCATCACGACGTTGTTCCCTCTTGGAGGCTTCTTCATGCCTGGTGGCATGGACTTCTTAGCACCACTGTCTTCTTTCAAACTTGTAATGGTGGTTGTGAATGTCGTCCCCCTTTTCTTATTGCTTCTCTCGAGTTGCATGGTCGTTAGTCGCACTTGTCCTTCCGTCTTTGGTGCCTTACCTAGGGGAACCATGCATGTTCCTCCTTTCTCCATGACCAGAAGTCGTTGGAGATAAGGATCGATCATCGTGTGACACTTTTGGAAGAACTCCTGCCCAAGAATTATATCAAAGAGATCTAAAGGAGCGACAGTGAAGTTGGTTTTACCTTGCCACTCGCCTGGCGTGATGCTTACTCCATGCACGACTCTACTCACGGGAGTCGGTGGTGCATTGACCGTCCTTAGTTGGGCGTTACTTAGACTGTAAAGCAGCCCAAACCTTGTCGCTGCCGTCTTGGTCATGATATTGACTTTGCACCTGTGTCGACCATAGCACGAGCGGGTCTTCCATTGATTGTGATGTCGACATACTGCGCGCCGTATATTCTTGTCTTCTTTGGTTGCTTGGTGATAGCTCCGCATAGTCCTATCAAGCCCAACTGCGTTGTCTCCGCACCTTGTTCTTGCTCATGTGCTTCCTTCTCTTTCCACTCTCACAGGATAGCACCAAGGCTCCTCAGCTCGGGGCACCTTGCATAGCCATGCGGACCACCACATATGTAGCAACCACCTCTTTTGGAAATTTTTGTCTTTCTCTTCGTGTTGCCATGAAATCCAGACTTCTTGCCATCGGACTTATAGGTATCATGCTTCTTAGGATGTGGCCGCTGCTTCTCGCCTTTGCCACGATCTCCCCCACCATGGTCATGACTACCTCTCATCTCATCTCCTTTGGCTCTGTCGGGCTTCTCGTGCCTGAAGTGTGTCAACGCTTCGGCCTGCGTGTTGGCTTCATCAATCGTCCTAACCTGTCGGCGTTCCAACTCCATCCTGGCCCAACTTTGCAGCCCATCCATGAAGTGGAACAACATATCTTCATCCGTGAGGTTGGAAATCTGAAGCGTAAGGGTGGTGAACTCCTGCACATATGCGCGTATGCTGCCCGTTTGCTTCAGTTCCCTAAACTTGCGTTTCGCCTCATAGATGACGTTGTTAGGGAAGAATGCTTTCTTGAACTCCTTGTGAAATTGATCCCATGTGTTTATGGTGCAACGCCCCTTCCCTATTTCCAACTCTTTACGCCTCCACCATAGCATGGCCATCTCCGAAAGATACATTATAGTTGTGTTGATCTTATTTTTGTCGTTCTTTACTCGATTACACTTGAAGTAATTCTCCAAGTGCCAAAAGAAATTCTCTACCTCTTGCGCGTCACGGACGCCTTTGAACATAGGTGGCTTGGGAGCCTCGACCTTGTCCTCCCTATCTCGGTCGAACGATGACAATCCTCCAACTTCCGCACCTTCCTTGAGTGATTTTATCTCGGCCTTCATGGTCTCATCGTGCTCATAGCCTCCATGATCCGACACTCCAAGGAAGTGATGGTCTCCTTTTCACTAAGCACATCCATAAGCCGATACTCCAAGTAAGTAATGGCCTCCTTCATCTCGAACTCGGCCCGCTGGCGTCCCTCCAACTCCTTTCGGATGTTCTCGATCTCCTCAAGGGTGAAGTCCTCAAGGGTCTTGAACTTGCTGTCAGTCACGTTCATGCGCCGGCCTAAGATCTCGACGGCTTGTCTTGCCACTTCCACCCTTGCGACCCATTCTTCTCCAATCGTGACGTCTATGGCATCTTCGCCTATTTCTCCGTCACATTCCTTGGCAGTCGAGGGTGGGTGAGATGTTAGCGCCTCTCTAGGTGTGAGCTCGGGCAGCACCTCCTCGTTACCCTTTTGATGTTTCTTCCCCTTTCGGTTCTTCTTTCCACCATCCATACGGACATTGGTGGTGCTAGCGTCGTTTACGTCTCCTTCAGTAGTCATTCCCTTAGTATGAAATTTGCTCTGATGCCACTTTGTCATGGACTTTGAGTATTTTCTAAGACTCCGTGCGACACTTGACAACTTACTCACGAATCTTTCACGATCTTGTAAGCTCAAGTAAGCCTTTAAGACTTAGATCGCTAAGAGGATGCTTTGAAAGATTTAGAAACAAAAGAAAGAGAACTTTTGAAGAAGGCTTTTGTATTGCTTGGAAGAATTGCTTACAACTTTGCTTGGTTTGCTTGTTTCAAGCTTGGATGCCTTGAAAATGAATGTCACCCCCTATTTATACTACCTCCTAAGGACCTAAGTGTAAATATTATTTACTTTATAAGTCCCTCCTTATTTACACTTTAGTCCCTCTCTAGAAAATTCTACACATTCTTGGAATTTCTAAATCTTTCCAGGAAAATATCTAAGTTACTCTAGAGTATTCTAAGGAATTCTCTAGACTTCTATATTAGTCTAGAAGGTTCTAAAGTTCTCCGCAAACCTCTCCACAACTCTAGACCCTTCCGCTCCCATCCGGACGCAAAATTTAATTGTCATGTGGCGGGACGTGACATCAGTCTTAAGTCACTAATTTGTCAATTTTAGAGACATGATTTGTTGGTAAAGAACTCTCCAGGTGTAGTACCCTTTGCAACATCCAAAAGCAAATTTCAAAACTAAACATCATTAAAACCAAAAGAAAGTATTTGTGAAATACTATATATCACTAAATGCAATGACTTGATATTACAATAAATTGTACTACAAATATTTGTAGAACCTAACCTGAAGAATAGTAATCCTTCTCTGTCTTAATTACTTCTTTAAAATTCAACACAAATGAGAAAAAAAGAGTTAATTATAAAGAACTAATTAACCAATGAAAATATTCATGCATATTATCTAATTACCGTACCACTTTAGAAGCATATAAATGGCTAAAGTGTCTAGTAGAAACACTACTCAAATCATGATCTTTATTTTACTTTCTTCCATAATGAATTGCAAAATCATACATTAATTTTTAGGTTAAGACTAATTAATCCTACTTTATCCTTATTAACATACTAGTTTCATGATCTTTATTTTACTTTCTTTCGTAAGAAATTTCAAAATCATACATTAATTTTTAGGTTAAGACTAATTAATCCTACTTTATCCTTATTAACATACTAGTTTTGACGCACATATGTTGCACGTGAATATCAGACCATGTAACATACTAATTTTTAAAATAATGTAAATATTATTTAAAAAAATAGTCACTCTTAATTAAAATCTATTAGTAACGCCAATTAAATATACTTTCTCTTCCCTACCCTATAGTGCCTTACTTTTAATAATCTAATATAATATAAATAAATATTGTTATAAAATATTAAGATGTACTAAATTTAATGTTTTTAGCTAGAGTATTAGATTAATTTAACATTCATGTTAAGAAGTGTTCTAATTTTACTGACCTTTGAGATTGTCAATATCTATAAATCAAACTTGGTGTTTTAAGAAAAGAAGAACAGAAAACATATAAAAAATTGAGTTAAAAAATGTGAGGAAACCTATCAATTTTTAGTTAAGTATTAGTATGTGCATATTGTTCCTTGTCATTAAAATACAAAAGATATACTAACTAGGGTATTTTAAGAAGAAGAATAATGAATATCTTCTTAAGAAATGCAGTTCAAAAAATTGAGAAAGCCCATCTTTTTATAGTCAACAAAGGGTAGCGTATGAAAAACTATTGATTGTGCCTTATCAAATGATGTCACAATCCTTTAGAAAACTCACAACACTTCAGAAAGGATACAACTTAGCGAAAAAGTCATAACTCTTCAGAAAAGTTGCAATCCTTCGAAAAAGTTACAACTCTTCCTAAAAGTCGCAACCTTGAAGAGAAGTCACAACCCTTCAAAAACGCCACAACTCATCGGAAGAGTTATAACTCTTCAAAAATGCCACAACCCTTCAATGTGAAAATGTGTTTTTTAATATAATATAATACACATAAATAAATATAATAAAATATAAAATATAGAAGATAAACTACATTTGATGTTTTAAGTTAGGTAGTATAGATAGATAAAAAAGATAAATCTAGACTGATCTAATTTTAGTTTGACGTGGAATTTAAAAAAACAAATAAGACTTTTAATTCAAGGGTCATATATAGAATATATAATTTAAGGGTCATATATAGAATATATAAAAATCTAATTTAACTTTGTGGTCTTAAAGATGTGTCTCCACCCCAAGAAAAAGAACTTCTATATTAAACTGAATAAAAATAAAGTATACTAAATAAATTTGAGAAGAAAGAATACTTAATAGATGTAGTTTGGACTCTTGAAACAAGTTTTTGATTAAAACACCAAGTTGTAGTTTGTGCAACGAAAAAACATTGAACTTCTTGTCAAGTAGAAGTTGCTGCAAAATATGTTTTATAATTATGAAAATGAGTACATATTAATTATGAAGATACTCTTATTGTTCGAAGTTGACTTATTTCATTTTTCTTGTTGCATCAATTTTTGTTGAACTATCTAATTTGCCCACAAAAAAATATTGCTATTGCATAATTGAACAACTTTCACAAGCTTCCTTGTAATAAGAAGAAGAAAAGAAAACATACAAAATTCATAGTTTAAAAGTGTGAGAAACACCTCTCTATTTANGATGGATGGATGGATAGATGGATGGATAGATCGATGGATGGATAGATAGATGGATAGATAGATAGATAGATGGACAACAAAGGATAGTATGAAAAGGTGTTTATCGTGTCTTTTCAGATAAGTCACAACCCTCCAGAAAAATCATAACTTTTCAAAAATGTCATAACTGATCAAAAAATTCAATACTCTATGAAAATAAGTCACAACAATTCGGAAAAGTCACTACCCATCAATGTGAAAAGGTGTCTACTTTTAATATAATATAGCGTAAATAAATATAATATAATATATATATATATATGTATATACTAAATTGGTGGTTTAAGTTGGGGTATTATAGTAATTTAACATTCAAGTCAGGGAATTCATATTTTTAATGTAGTATAGATAGATAGATAGATAGATAGATAGATAGATAGATAGATAGATAGATAGATAGATAGATAGATAGATAGATAGATAGATAGATAGATAGATAGATAGATAGATAGATAGATAGATAGATAGATAGATAGATAGATAGATAGATAGATAGATAGATAGATAGATAGATAGATAGATAGATAGATAGATAGATAGATAGATAGATAGATAGATAGATAGATAGATAGATAGATAGATAGATAGATAGATAGATAGATAGATAGATAGATAGATAGATAGATAGATAGATAGATAGATAGATAGATAGATAGATAGATAGATAGATAGATAGATAGATAGATAGATAGATAGATAGATAGATAGATAGATAGATAGATAGATAGATAGATAGATAGATAGATAGATAGATAGATAGATAGATAGATAGATAGATAGATAGATAGATAGATAGATAGATAGATAGATAGATAGATAGATAGATAGATAGATAGATAGATAGATAGATAGATAGATAGATAGATAGATAGATAGATAGATAGATAGATAGATAGATAGATAGATAGATAGATAGATAGATAGATAGATAGATAGATAGATAGATAGATAGATAGATAGATAGATAGATAGATAGATAGATAGATAGATAGATAGATAGATAGATAGATAGATAGATAGATAGATAGATAGATAGATAGATAGATAGATAGATAGATAGATAGATAGATAGATAGATAGATAGATAGATAGATAGATAGATAGATAGATAGATAGATAGATAGATAGATAGATAGATAGATAGATAGATAGATAGATAGATAGATAGATAGATAGATAGATAGATAGATAGATAGATAGATAGATAGATAGATAGATAGATAGATAGATAGATAGATAGATAGATAGATAGATAGATAGATAGATAGATAGATAGATAGATAGATAGATAGATAGATAGATAGATAGATAGATAGATAGATAGATAGATAGATAGATAGATAGATAGATAGATAGATAGATAGATAGATAGATAGATAGATAGATAGATAGATAGATAGATAGATAGATAGATAGATAGATAGATAGATAGATAGATAGATAGATAGATAGATAGATAGATAGATAGATAGATAGATAGATAGATAGATAGATAGATAGATAGATAGATAGATAGATAGATAGATAGATAGATAGATAGATAGATAGATAGATAGATAGATAGATAGATAGATAGATAGATAGATAGATAGATAGATAGATAGATAGATAGATAGATAGATAGATAGATAGATAGATAGATAGATAGATAGATAGATAGATAGATAGATAGATAGATAGATAGATAGATAGATAGATAGATAGATAGATAGATAGATAGATAGATAGATAGATAGATAGATAGATAGATAGATAGATAGATAGATAGATAGATAGATAGATAGATAGATAGATAGATAGATAGATAGATAGATAGATAGATAGATAGATAGATAGATAGATAGATAGATAGATAGATAGATAGATAGATAGATAGATAGATAGATAGATAGATAGATAGATAGATAGATAGATAGATAGATAGATAGATAGATAGATAGATAGATAGATAGATAGATAGATAGATAGATAGATAGATAGATAGATAGATAGATAGATAGATAGATAGATAGATAGATAGATAGATAGATAGATAGATAGATAGATAGATAGATAGATAGATAGATAGATAGATAGATAGATAGATAGATAGATAGATAGATAGATAGATAGATAGATAGATAGATAGATAGATAGATAGATAGATAGATAGATAGATAGATAGATAGATAGATAGATAGATAGATAGATAGATAGATAGATAGATAGATAGATAGATAGATAGATAGATAGATAGATAGATAGATAGATAGATAGATAGATAGATAGATAGATAGATAGATAGATAGATAGATAGATAGATAGATAGATAGATAGATAGATAGATAGATAGATAGATAGATAGATAGATAGATAGATAGATAGATAGATAGATAGATAGATAGATAGATAGATAGATAGATAGATAGATAGATAGATAGATAGATAGATAGATAGATAGATAGATAGATAGATAGATAGATAGATAGATAGATAGATAGATAGATAGATAGATAGATAGATAGATAGATAGATAGATAGATAGATAGATAGATAGATAGATAGATAGATAGATAGATAGATAGATAGATAGATAGATAGATAGATAGATAGATAGATAGATAGATAGATAGATAGATAGATAGATAGATAGATAGATAGATAGATAGATAGATAGATAGATAGATAGATAGATAGATAGATAGATAGATAGATAGATAGATAGATAGATAGATAGATAGATAGATAGATAGATAGATAGATAGATAGATAGATAGATAGATAGATAGATAGATAGATAGATAGATAGATAGATAGATAGATAGATAGATAGATAGATAGATAGATAGATAGATAGATAGATAGATAGATAGATAGATAGATAGATAGATAGATAGATAGATAGATAGATAGATAGATAGATAGATAGATAGATAGATAGATAGATAGATAGATAGATAGATAGATAGATAGATAGATAGATAGATAGATAGATAGATAGATAGATAGATAGATAGATAGATAGATAGATAGATAGATAGATAGATAGATAGATAGATAGATAGATAGATAGATAGATAGATAGATAGATAGATAGATAGATAGATAGATAGATAGATAGATAGATAGATAGATAGATAGATAGATAGATAGATAGATAGATAGATAGATAGATAGATAGATAGATAGATAGATAGATAGATAGATAGATAGATAGATAGATAGATAGATAGATAGATAGATAGATAGATAGATAGATAGATAGATAGATAGATAGATAGATAGATAGATAGATAGATAGATAGATAGATAGATAGATAGATAGATAGATAGATAGATAGATAGATAGATAGATAGATAGATAGATAGATAGATAGATAGATAGATAGATAGATAGATAGATAGATAGATAGATAGATAGATAGATAGATAGATAGATAGATAGATAGATAGATAGATAGATAGATAGATAGATAGATAGATAGATAGATAGATAGATAGATAGATAGATAGATAGATAGATAGATAGATAGATAGATAGATAGATAGATAGATAGATAGATAGATAGATAGATAGATAGATAGATAGATAGATAGATAGATAGATAGATAGATAGATAGATAGATAGATAGATAGATAGATAGATAGATAGATAGATAGATAGATAGATAGATAGATAGATAGATAGATAGATAGATAGATAGATAGATAGATAGATAGATAGATAGATAGATAGATAGATAGATAGATAGATAGATAGATAGATAGATAGATAGATAGATAGATAGATAGATAGATAGATAGATAGATAGATAGATAGATAGATAGATAGATAGATAGATAGATAGATAGATAGATAGATAGATAGATAGATAGATAGATAGATAGATAGATAGATAGATAGATAGATAGATAGATAGATAGATAGATAGATAGATAGATAGATAGATAGATAGATAGATAGATAGATAGATAGATAGATAGATAGATAGATAGATAGATAGATAGATAGATAGATAGATAGATAGATAGATAGATAGATAGATAGATAGATAGATAGATAGATAGATAGATAGATAGATAGATAGATAGATAGATAGATAGATAGATAGATAGATAGATAGATAGATAGATAGATAGATAGATAGATAGATAGATAGATAGATAGATAGATAGATAGATAGATAGATAGATAGATAGATAGATAGATAGATAGATAGATAGATAGATAGATAGATAGATAGATAGATAGATAGATAGATAGATAGATAGATAGATAGATAGATAGATAGATAGATAGATAGATAGATAGATAGATAGATAGATAGATAGATAGATAGATAGATAGATAGATAGATAGATAGATAGATAGATAGATAGATAGATAGATAGATAGATAGATAGATAGATAGATAGATAGATAGATAGATAGATAGATAGATAGATAGATAGATAGATAGATAGATAGATAGATAGATAGATAGATAGATAGATAGATAGATAGATAGATAGATAGATAGATAGATAGATAGATAGATAGATAGATAGATAGATAGATAGATAGATAGATAGATAGATAGATAGATAGATAGATAGATAGATAGATAGATAGATAGATAGATAGATAGATAGATAGATAGATAGATAGATAGATAGATAGATAGATAGATAGATAGATAGATAGATAGATAGATAGATAGATAGATAGATAGATAGATAGATAGATAGATAGATAGATAGATAGATAGATAGATAGATAGATAGATAGATAGATAGATAGATAGATAGATAGATAGATAGATAGATAGATAGATAGATAGATAGATAGATAGATAGATAGATAGATAGATAGATAGATAGATAGATAGATAGATAGATAGATAGATAGATAGATAGATAGATAGATAGATAGATAGATAGATAGATAGATAGATAGATAGATAGATAGATAGATAGATAGATAGATAGATAGATAGATAGATAGATAGATAGATAGATAGATAGATAGATAGATAGATAGATAGATAGATAGATAGATAGATAGATAGATAGATAGATAGATAGATAGATAGATAGATAGATAGATAGATAGATAGATAGATAGATAGATAGATAGATAGATAGATAGATAGATAGATAGATAGATAGATAGATAGATAGATAGATAGATAGATAGATAGATAGATAGATAGATAGATAGATAGATAGATAGATAGATAGATAGATAGATAGATAGATAGATAGATAGATAGATAGATAGATAGATAGATTGATAGATAGATAGATAGATAGATAGATAGATAGATAGACAGAGATAGACAGACAGACAGACAGACAGATAGACAGACAGATAGATAGATATAGATAAATTAAGATCATGACCCACTCATTTTTCAGATATAGCAACTACAAATAAAAATTATCATTAATTAAAGTTATTTTCATTCATTAAATTGAGATATAAAAAAACAGTTAACCCATTATTCATTTCAATAAAATTATGAGTAATATAAAACTATAAGAAAACTTATCATATAATTACACCAAAGTCCATAAATAAATAGAGAAACATAAGGTTAAAGGTTCTTAAATATTATAGTCGGCGCATCAACTTGGATTTCCAATAGCTTTCTAAAAATGCTAAATGTTCCTTTATTATGGGCAAGTGACATTTACCATACATGAGGACCCGTTATGTAAAATCATATTTCTTTGTTAGTTAAGTAGTCTCTTGGAGAAGGATAAATATTTATTATGTGTTTTTGCCCTTTAGATTCCCCCCCCCCCATTTCGACTATTGTAAAGATCAAGAGGAAAGGCTTTCCGTTCCCCTCATATGTAACAAATAACTCATAAAACCTTATAACCATATCATAAAATTTATGGCCCTAACAGGGACAAAGAACAAACTAATATACGTGAGATGGAAACCCCCAACCAATGGAAATCGTGGTAAAGGAGTAACAAACCGAATAATAAGAGATACGACAGGTAAATGCATTGTGAGATTCATGGGTGTAATGATATGGCACCTAAAAGTTAGCTCATGAGGGGAAGTTTGTCCAAGTCCACATAAGGAGACCATTTTTCATCCTCTTACCCATGTGGGACTTCTTAACAATGGTAACCTATCCATATGAAATAACACTAAGGAATATCATAATGACATTCTTACAGGGACTATAACTTTCTAATCAGACAACATGGTTCCATTAGAGGTCAATGTGGATTGTGAGGAAATCATTAATTTAGTCTTGAATGATCACCCTACTTATTCAAATATTTTATGTGATTGTAGGTATCTTCCGCACCAGTTGAGAAAACCCTATAATCCATTATTATTGCGAAACAATCATTGTAGAAGATACACTTGAAAAAGATGGCATCAGCCTATAGATAGACAACATGTTCACCATTTTGAAAATCCCGGCCTTGTGTGTTTTAAAAAATTGAAGTACACAAAGCTGGGACGTTTTTTGTCAGGCTAAAACGGCCAATATTTTCATCAGATAGTTGTAAATAGTATTAGTATTTCCCCCTCCCATAATTGTAATAGCAGACAAGCAAATCTATCACTATTTTCTAATAATGCATATTAGTTATTCAATAAAAATAATCTCTTGTTTATAAAAATAAAAATCCTAAAAAATTAAAATTAAGAGATAAAAAAAAGTTAAATACTGCAAAATTTGGACCGAAGCTTGATTAAAACACACACAAGCCCAAAAACATTAAAAGTCGCCTTTTCTCACTGTTGAAACTCGGTTAGTGATGTTTGCCGGTAAGATAGGATTCTGATGGATAATTTGAAAAGAATGCTCAGAAATTATCCATGAAATGATTAGTTGTGGACTGAACTTGGGACTAGATTGGCGTTTATCGGCTTTAGGGTGAATCTTCCAGTGTTGACCCTATTGATGTCTCCATAAATATCTCGAGCTCCCTTGAAGAATTACGATGAATTTTCTTCTCTCTCCAAATGGACCTTTTAATTCGCAAATGATATCTCAACTAGGGTGAAAAATGATTCTAATGAACTTATCACATTCTCTAGAATAGTGAGGTAGACAGTACATATATTATAAAATAAAAGTTATTTGAGTCTTCTTTTCAATACTACCAAGTTTTTATTATAAGGAATTCGAAGTAGAGAGTTATGTTCATTTTACTAGTCTGGTGTATGCATTGACATTTTGGCCGACAAGAAAACACGAAAAGGGGTAAGTTTTTATCTCTTTAAACAATCATATTTTCATAAATTAATTCCTCCTTCTCTTCTATCTCAAATCCCAAGGCAGACAAGGAAAATCAAAGCATGGGACTTTCACGCAAGATTATTTCAAATCGTTTTCAAGATTCTTTTTCAAGGTAACCCCTTCTCTAAGAATTTCATCATTTCCAACTCACTTCCTTTATACAATTATGAATCATTAGTAGCAATCTGAATTCTTGGTCATGGGATTTTCAAGATATTAATTCAAGAATCTCAAGAAAGGTTTTATTGATTATTCTTTTTCACGTTAAGATTCTTCTTCAAGATTCAAGGAGCTTTTAAGGCATGTAAGACTTCAATGAGAGTATTCCTTTTGCTCTCACTCGTAAAGTATTTAGATTATATGATGAATTATGTTATAAATCTAAGGTTTTACCCAATCATCTTCAAGTTATGATTTTTATAGAACTAAGAGTTTCTATGAAAATTTTCTCATGAATTACTATAAACGACATGCTTTATTGTATGATTATGAGTCCCCAAGCATGTGTCATGATTATTTATGAAGTAATATACATGAATTCTAGTAAGTTGTCTCATGCTTAAAGTCATATACATAGAAGTAAAGATATATTTGCCTAACAATACTATGATTCATGAATAGTATTACAATTGGGTATGTCATCAATATTTAAGTCATATGACATCTAGATATGCCATCAATGTTTATGCAGTATGAGTTCCCGAGTTATTAATGATCAGATCACAATATAATTTTTTTAGACATAAATTTCATGATTACAACCTAAATACAAGTTATTTCAAGAGTTAAACTTAAATGATCTCCCAAATGTATGGTTTTCACATTGAAAAAAAAGAGTACTATTTTTAGAAAAGAACTAAGAGAGATTTAGTTACCTCTTAAAGAAACCCTTTTGAATAATTATCTCAGCCTAGTGAGTATTTTAAATGAGCATAAAATTATATATTTTTGGAGTAGTATCGACTACCGAGCATTGATTGAGCACTGATTGGGGTGACAGTTCAGATAACTTATAACCTTATAAATCACGTAGTTAGTGTGAGGTAGGATCATATCAACATTTAGAGAACTTCTCAGTACCTCTGAGAAGGACTATTAGATTGATTCATGAGTTAAAGTTGCGTCTCAAACCCCAGCAAGGTATAGGATGTATCTAGTAATGTGGGTAAGGCGTTATATCATCATGAGGCTCATAGTGATAGTTGTTAGTTAGAGAAACTCTCAATAAAGTAAATTTAATATCTTAAATGGTTTTATCATCGTGATTTATATTATATTTCAGTTTGCTCACTATCAGTCTTTTTGGATCAGCTATTTTTTATTCAGTTATATTAGATACTTATACATTCTATGTATTTGTCACGACTGGTAAGCACCCCTTAGACGTAACCGGCATCGTCGTCGTCGGAGAGGATTAAGACTATCCCCTTAGCATTCGTCATTCCATTTCATAGGTTAGAAAGTGTGAAAAAATAAAACTTTTCCTATATAACTATATAGTGTGGTTTACATAGACCTCTCGGATACTATATGTGGAGTTTACTTACACTCCTCGCATATGAAGCATATGTAGGCTTCTCATTTAGACAACATAATAGAAACATAGGAATCAGTCTAATACTTTGTATCATATTTAAACCATCTAAAATGAGTAGAACATTCGGGCATAGCCCATACTTCATTACAACAAAAGCCACATATAGGCTTATACAATAATAGTCTTCAAATTAAAGAGAAGGAAACTAAATGTCTTTAGACGATAACAACATCAAGTAGCTAGATAGTGGCATCATCCTCGGATGGTGAGGACCTACCAAACACTTGGGGAATATCCAAATAGTCTTGCAAATGGCCTTCTAACATCAACGGCACGAACATACATATTTGTAGAAAGCATAGAGATATGGGTTAGTACACCACTTGTACTATGTATGGAAACGTATGCACATAAAACATTGAAATCATGCTTAAAGGGACATTTGTTCAAAACATACTACTTTACTTTGAAAAGCCTTTATGCACATTCAAGAACACAAATGAACCAATGAGCACATATTCATTAAGACAAGAACATATACAACATCATCAAGTAAAGTCAAGTCAACGTGTGTAGTAGCATATTAGAGCTCATAACCAAAGCAAAACATGTATAAGAGTTCATAATATTACAACATATACAAGACCCTTGCTCATAACCCATTACCAAGCTTACATGTCCAACGATCAAGTGAAGTCCCATAACCCAACATAACCAAGTAAACCCAACAAGGAATCACAATCAATGTCTAACTTCATATAACATGGCATCATAAGTAATCATAATCATATTTAACATTATAGACCAATAACATGTTCATAATTGAAACCAACATAAAATAGATCATCAACATGTAAATCCAACATATACATATCATTTACTTTTTAAGAACACAAGAACAACCTTCTCGGACTTTTCTCAAGGCCAACTAGTGCAATGTATAGGTAGAGTCTCATACCCCTACCTAGACTAAGTCAAACCCTTTACCCTAGTTAGCGTTCACTTCATTACTTGATTTTACCTTCAGGAACAATTGCCTTAACTGACATAGACCACATGATCTAAATGTGGAATATGGTATCATGAAACTCTACACCAAAAAAGGTGGACTATTTGCCAAGGTAGTATCAAAACATGAACATAGAATTCTAGGTGGATCCACTAGCTAGTATTCCTATGGGGGGAAACATAGTTCAAGAACTAGGAGACATACTTGAGACCCTCTTTGTGAACAATGATATTGTAATTTCTATCTCATGAGAATCATTGTGAACCTACCTTCCCACTATAATACTCCGAAATTATAAGACATTTTCTAGAGCATAACATAGGTGTCAAAAGGTTTAGACACTTTTTTAAGGTCAACTTTAATGTATATAAGTCATTTAGGAATTTTATGAATCAAAACATCAAGGAACGTCCATGACGTCCGGAAACTAGTTCAATGAGGTGCTAGTGTGCCTTAGCCTATTTGATTAAGTTTTAGGAGTCAGAAAATGATTAATTTTGGTGAAAGAGTGTCTAAAACGTATTAGAGTTAGCTTATATTCGAAAAGTACAGGTATGACTCCCCAAGGACAAACCAAGGGCCCTTGAGGAGGACCCTTGCAATTTGGCAAAAGCTGCCAAAAGGTAGTGTGCACAAACGAGTGCCAACGACGAATCGTGGACTAATCGACAGGGCATTGATGGTCACTTAGACAAATCCATGGGAGGACTGTTTTGGAAAGTCTCTGAACTTAACGACGGACCAACAGGACGTTTGGTCCCTTGGCCTTCGTTTGACAAACGGGGCGTCGATCGGGGTGTCGTCTGTGGGCACACTGTTTTGCTGCACATTTTTAAGTTGACTAAATTAATTAATTAGGTGGTTAGTTAATTATTTATGGTTTATTAAGGTCTAATTAAGTTGTTTAATTACCTATATAAAAACCCTATCCTAATTAAACTAACCTAAGCCCTCATGATCCCTAAACCCAAATTCTCCTCCTTCTCTCTTCTTTCTCTCTCCCAAGTTGAATAACACCATAGAATGTCAAATTCAAGGAGGTTATAGGGCTGAAAAACTCAAAGTTTCTGCATATATATTCATCAAATATTAAGGTATGGGATTCCTTTCACCTTGGGGACTTAGTTCCCCAAAGGATTCATTCAAATTGATTTCAAAAGATTAGTTTTCATGTGGGTCTTTTCCAATCTCTAAATAGTGATCTTTCAATTTTGATTTGTTTATGATTTAATTTGTATATAATTAATAGATTAACATGTATTATAACTCAATTATGTTATTTCTTGATGGATTGGTCTAGTTTTTAGAAGATGACCCTAAGTTGTGATCTTGAATTGAACTATCTAGTATTAATGTAATTGTCTTGGTTGATGTGTGAATTACTATTCTATGATTTTATTGTGCCAATTTATGAATAAATTGATATGAATTGTAGTCCTACCATGCTAGTTCTTGAGGAATTGACCTAGATTGTGAAGTAGGTTATGAACTTGACCTAAATCTCTAATTCTAGGCTATGAACTAGTGATGAGTTGTTGTATAATGATTCAATTGGCCTTGTTATTATGTTGATTATTGTGGTGTGATGATATTACACCCATTGTTGTGTTAAGTTCAGGGTTGATGGTAAGACCTTGATGATGGCATTGTGATGGATATTGAGTAAGTCTTGTGATCTGTATTCTTTACTTCGATTATGGTTACTTGTGCTTATGTTATGATGTTGTATTGAAGTAGACCTTATATTAAGATTGATAGGTTTGGTATAATGTTGAATTGAAATATCTTGATTATGTGATTGTGAGATTATGCTTAAGATGTATTGATTTAAGGTTGGTGATGAAGTACCTATGTATCTTACTATGATATAATGATGTTAATGTGCTAATCTCACATGTGAGGGTTGTAATGAAAGGTTTTATCATGCAATTCTTATTCAGAAATGATGATGATGATGATTATATAAGGGATAGACCCTATGACCTACATTAAGCTATGAAAAATAATAAAGGTATTAAAGACATTTCAAAAGGGACTCTAGCTTAGCACCGACTGAACTAGAGTGACGAGTGTCCCTTCCCACATAGGGAAGGTAGGATCACTAATGTAATCTTGAGATAGGAGACTACAATGCATGTAGCATAAAGAGGGTCTCAACTATATCTCCTAGTTCTTGAACTATGTTGCCCCCATAGGAGTACTAGCTAGTGGATCCACATAGTTTCTATGTTCATGTTTTGGTACTACCTTGGCAAGTAGTTCGCCTTACTTCGGTGTAGGGTTCCATGACACCGGATTCCACATTAGCTCATGTGGAGTCTATGTCGGTTAAGGCAAGATGTTCCCAAAAGGTAAAATGAACTAAAGGAATGAACTCTAACTCAGATGACCTAAGGGGTTTAACTTAGTCTAGGTAGGGGTATGGGACTCTACCTAAACATTGCACTAGTTGGCCTTGAGGGAAGGCTTAGGAGGATGTTCTTATATATGTATATGCTTATAATTGTATATGATGATATTGCACATTGATGATACTATATGATGATTGGTTTCATTTATGAATATGTGTTTCGTCTCTATTACTAAAGTACAATGATATGTACTATTAATGATATGTTATGTCAAGTTGTACATTGGTCATGATTCTTGTTGAGTTCACTTGATTGAGTAAAGTTATGGGGTTTTACTTAGTCATTGCACTAGTTGAGTTTATGACGGTTCATAGGTAATGATCTTGCTTTGGTTATGTTGTGATGAACTCTTATTCATGCTTGTTTATGTTATAGCTTGGGAATAGGGTTGTCTTGACTATGTTTTTGAATTATGTGGACATGCATGTTCGCTTGACTAGACTTAGTATTGTTGATCTTGTGATGTACATTCTCTTGACTTAATGAATATGTCTTATTGATTGATATGGTCTTCTTGAATGTGCATAAGGCTTTTCAAAGTAAATTGCATACTTTGGTTAAATGTCCCCCTTTGGCATAATTTTATGATATGTGCGCATATGATCTTATACTTAGTACAAGTGGTGTACTAACCCCATTTTCTCCCTTTTCCCCAACATTTAAGGTTCCGATCATTGAATGGCTTTTGAGACGACTTTAATGGAAGACTTGGAATTCTCAGTCATCCAAGTTGGGTAGGTCCTCATCCAAGTTGGGTAGGTCCTCACTTCCCGAGGGTAATGCCACTATCAATCTTATTATGTTGTTCTAGTTATAAGACTTCTAGTTCTTTCCTTTTCATTTGAGTACTAAAGATTGTATAGCCTATATGTTGCTCTTATTGTATTTTTGTATGGGTTATGCCCAATTTTTATACTCCTATTTAGATGGTTATGAGGTGAGATATCCGGTTTTAAGACTATGTCATATCTTTTATAAATATACATATGTGCAATAAAAGTAGAAGACCAGGTAATCTTCATATACGAAGGGTCTATGTATACTCGATATGAATATATATTGTGTATATGGTAAAGGTCTATGTAAACCTCAAGATAGATAAAGAAAAGTTTTAAATTTTTCCGTAAATTTTAACCTATGGATGTAATGACGTAATCTAAGAGGCTTGTCTTAGTCCTCAAAGAGGACTAAGATGCCGGTTACGTCTAGGGGGTGCTCCCCGGATGTGACACCCACATTGGGAAGGGACAACTCTCATAACTAGTTCACTCGGTGCTAAGCTAATGTTCCTTTTTGAAATGTCTTTAAGTATTTATTAATCATCATAGCCTAGCATATTCCATAGGATACTAACCCCTTTTATATTCATAATCATTATCTCAATTGGGATTGCATGAGAAATTCCTTTCAATACAACCCTCATACGTGAGATTAACACATTATTATCATCATGTCATAGTAAGGCACATAAATGATTCAAATCAACCTTATATCATTACACCTTATTCATAATCTCACAATACAGTTAATAAAGACATTTCAATTACATTCATCATACGATCACCTATCAAATCTATTCACAACCAATACTTCATTTGAACATCATTATCAAGTAAAAGCATTCACGATTGAAGTACGAGTTCAAGATCATAGGTATTATCAATTTACCTTCACAAACATTCTTCCATAGTCTTACCATCAACCAACCATATTCATCCAATAATAGACTTAATTTCATCACATAATAGTATAACACAAGAACTAAGTCAATTTCATCATCATTATTCAATTCATCATTAATTCATAACCTAGGGTTAGGGAAATAGGGTCAATTCATAATCTCTTCTATAGAATTAGGTCTAACATGACAACAACCCTAATTCACCAATAATCAGTAACATTATATCCATAATAATTAAAAGAAACCAAGAACAATACAATTTGAAAGATCAATTTCAGATTAGGAATGAAACTCGTGTTTTTATCAACTTTTGGAAATCAATTTTGAAAACTCCTTTAGGGAAAGGAAAGGAATCCCAAAGGTGAAGAGTTCCCATACCTTGTTAATCCTTGAAGTTTTATGGAGGAAAGTGAAGTCCTTTATGCCCTAAAACCCTTTGACCTTGGTCTCCAATGGAGTCTTCTTTGGGGAAAGAGAAAGTAGAGAGAAGGAAGAGGATTTGAGTTTTGAGAAGTGAAGTGTGTTAGGTTAGTTTAATGAGAGTTGGGCCTTTTATACTCTCTTAACAAACTAACTAATCATACCTTAACCCCTAATTAAACCCCTAACTAAATAACTAATTTAATGACTTTACTAAACTTGGACAGTGAAATCACAGGCCTGACCTACGAGACCCCGACCTACGGCCCGTAAGTTAGTCGACGACCCTCACAACCACCGTCCTGCATAACCGTCGTTTGTATCAGAGATCATGTTTTGGATGCCTTTTTAAAAATGGATAAGTCATCACCTCGGAGTCCATCGACGCCTCATCGCCTACACGATGGCTCGTCGACTGCTCTCATTGGTAGCCACTATCATTTGACAACTTTTGACCATTTTGGAAGGGTCCTTCTCAAGGACCCTTAGGGTAGTCCTTGGTGAGTCGTACACGGATATTTCGAGCCTAAACATATTCTAATACATGTTTAACACCTTTGTACCAAATTTTGTTTAATTTTGACTCCTAAAACCCCATGAAATATGCCAAGGCACACTAACCTCTATTTCACAATTCACCAAACGTCATGGACGTTCCTTAACGTCTTGACTCTAAAACTTCCTAAATCATTTATGTTTATTATTTTAGGTCTTCAAACAGTAGTACAAGGTCTAGTTCATCATGTGAGGCTCTAGATTAGGTCTTAAACTTTTGGAGTGTTACAGTATTGATGTCATTTGACCTGCATCTTTTTATGATGCAGATTTAGGTATTCAGGACCCTCAACAAGAGTTCCATTGAGATCATTTCATTCGCACCTGAGTTTTTGAGTAAGGACTTCTTGCTTCTAGAAGACTCTAGTTTTTATGAGTTATTAGTAGGAGCATTTGAGGTGTTGTCGCTCTTGTTGCGACCTTCGTTTTATATATTAGAGGCTTCACATATAAAAAGTTTTGGAGGGTCTTTCAGTTTCATATATATTTTTTGAAACTTATGTTTTATATTCATTATATTATGAGAGTTTTGAGATTCAGAAAAACTATTGTTAAATGCTTCTTTCAGTTTGATGTTCGTGTATGCTTGAGTTAGTCTTTTGATTGTAGTCAACTAGGATGAGGGTTTTCAAGGGGACCAATAATGGTTCTTGAGTGCTTGCCACATCTAGGGTGTAGGCTTGAATCATTACAAACTTGGTTTCATAGCACAAATTTCAAGAGTCGTGTCTAGTATCACTAGGATCTTTTTTATGGTTGCGAGAACTCCACTTCTATAAACGGGGTACTACAAACATTTAGGAAAATTTTCCCTTTCTTTCATACTCTAGATCGTCCAATAGAAGTCTGTCATAAGAAACTTACTAAGAGTCATGCATTTCTAAAATCTATTCAACTACCCTTCATACTCAAGATTGTTGAAATATCAAAATGCAAATCATTATCGATGAGTTACTCTTAACAAGAAGTCTTCAAAAAGTATAGAGATTGCACGAGGATTGAGAGAAGAATGTTAGTGAGCATTAAGTAGGTTGATTCGAAAGAATGCTCCCTTTATCATATGAATCCTAAGTACAAGCTAAATGTAGGATGTGTTATCAAATTCTCTTCTCTAAACCTTTTATTAGGTGAGACCCTTAAGAGGAAAGTGTGTTTTGAAATACTTTGGCAGTATCGTTGCTTGATGATAGTGTGATTTTGCATTTTTATAAGCTAGTAGTAGTAGATGTGACCAAAGTTAGAACTATGCATTTAGAAGTGTAGTAACCTAAGGGATGGGGATAATTATTGAGTAAAGTGTGTATTGCAGTCATGTACCCGGAAATTCATGAATGAGAAATTTTCTTTTATATGTAGGTTATGGAGTAAAAATGTTGTGTGGATTTTGTGATAGAAGGTAGATGAATAGTTACATGTTAGGATGAGTTAGAGTAGACTTGAACTAGAAATTGAGTTTACCTTGATGTGTCATTGTGTTAGTGAAGACCAAGTATAGGTGTTGAATAGAAAAATAGAGTATTCATGAGGTGATAGATCTAAGCTACGCTTATTATTTTGAAAGGAGAACCTCATTATATTCAGAGGCTTATAGAGCTGATAAAACAACGATGCATAGTGAATGAATGAATAAATAGTAATTATGTTGTGCAAGGAAATGTGATGGTAATTTGTAAATAGGTTGGCTGGGAGATAAAGATTGACTTACATGTCAAGTGGTTTTGGTAGGTGAGTGTTTCTTTATTTTAGCTAGTAGTCAAAAGTTAGTATAGTATGTGATAAATTATATTGTTATCCGTGTTTAGTACAATAGACACTAGGATTGAATTTAAGATGAGTGGCGTGATAAATATGATGGCAACATAAGGATGATGATACTAGAGGTTTGATCTAGTAGATTTGACATAAAGTAGGTGAGTATTCAAGAACTACTAATCAAAAAATCGATCAATCGCTAGTTGAAGATTGATTTTAGAAATCACGATAATGAACTAGAATAAGAAACAACACTAAGACATTATAACTTGAGATAGGTCAAAGATATACGAACTCACAATGTCTTGGACTGCCTTGATCGACAAACTTCAATGAGGTCAAAGGTGACTTTGGTGATGTTGTCTCCCTTCACCAAAGTTAACGGATTATCAACTTAAGTTTGGAGATGTTTTCTCACTTTGGCAATATCGCCTAGGGGTGGCAGGGGGACCGGGATATCCCGCCCCGGCCCGCATCCGCCCCAACCCGCGTCCCGCCCCGGCCCGCCTTCACTAGTGTAGGGGGATTTATGGGGTGGGGGATGAGGGGACCGGTCAGGGGCCGGTTCACCCCTGGGTCTCGGTCGACACGGACCGCTCCCGGCCTTGTTGAACCGGCCGATTCGCGAGATCCCCCTAATTTTTTTTTCATAAAATTTGAAAATATTATCGTTACTAGCCATTGGGGAAACGGCTAGTGGGGCCCCAACAGCTTTTTTACCCTTTTTCACTTCCCAAATACCCCCTACCACCCCCTACTTTTAAAACTTTAATTTAAACCCTCAAGTTTTAATAATTACACTTTAACCCATTTTTAATATTATAAATACCCCTCTATCCCTTATAATTTCTTACAAAATCATCTATTTTCATTTCTCTCTTCTAAGTTTTTATATCCTCTCAACTCTCAATCTCTCAAGTGTCAATCTTAATTTGTATTCCATTTTAATTCTCATATTATTATAATCCATAATTCCATATATTTCAATTTTCAATTCTAAATTTTCATATTATATCAATATATAAAATTAAATCATATTTGTTATCAAGTATTGATTGGAGACTTGGAGTTTCAAATTACAACTTACAACAAATCACAAGCTTCAAGAATCGATTTAACGTCTGCTATTAATGCAGATGTTTGGTACATTCGTTTCATAATATTTATTTTTTATATTTCGTCTTTATTTTTTGTGTTATTATTATCTTTATATTACATTTTATATATAATTAAGTATGAGTTCTAGCCAAAAAAATACCAGTAAAGGAAAAGAGAAAGCACAAGATAACGAACAAAGTGGAATTTTTAAAATATTTAATTTTGATAAAAAAAATGTAAAGAAAAAGAGAGTAGTAAAAGTGGTAGTACTTTATCTAAATCAATGTATAGAGTTAGATTTAATACAAATAATTCTACTTATGTTGATGATACTCCTTATGATATTCATCCAAATGTTCAACTCGATCACGAAAGTTTAGAACGACGTTATGATAATATTAATCCTAATGTTGATGAAAATTCAGGTGAAGAAGTAGAAGTTGAAGTGGAAGAAGAGGATTTAGATGATACACCTACTAGACCGGTGACAAAAGCTCCAAATGACGCTATAAATTCAACAGAGCAAAATTATGGACGTCCATCACTTATACCTCCCACAAGGGAGAACGTGAAGTGTCAACGCCCTAAAACTTCTATTGTGTGGCAATTTATGACTTTCAATAAAGAAAATAGTGTTGTTATTTGTAATAAGTGTAAGCAAGCTTTTAAACATAAACAAGATGGGGGTGAAGGTGGGACAGGGGGATTAATAGACATTTGTTATCTTGTGTGCCGATTCAATATAAAGAAGCTAAAGCATTAGCCAATAGAAAAAAAGGTCCAATTGATGAATTTGATATTTCGTTCGAACGTAGCCCGCAAGAGTCAAGGGGTTGTAGGGCGACTTCCAGAGATAATTATGGCGAGGGGAGATGAAGAGCATTCTTCCTTCGCGAATACCGACTTCACCAACCCCCAACCCTACCGGTAATGCATCGATAGGGTCTTCTAACATGGCTCAAGGAACATTAGATCCTTCTAACCCCTGTGGTCCAATAACACAACGAAAATATAATCATAAATTAGATCACAAAAATTTAGCTACAATGGTTGTTGTTTGTGGTTTGTCTTATAGTTTTCCTTCAAATTCCGGTTTTATTGAATATATTTAACAAACTTATAATCCGAATTATAGAGGTTTTTCAAGAAATACTATTAAGCATGATGTTTTTGAATATCAAGGTAAACATTCTCAATTTCTTCGCTGTATATTGAGCATATTAGATAGTAGAGTGTATATAACTGCAGACATGGGTCATAGTGTTAATGGAAATGATTATTTAACTGTTACAGCTCATTGGATTGATCATAATTGAAATTTGCAAAAAAGAATATTAAGTTATATACTATGTGTAGAGAAAAAAACTGGTGCATATTTAGCTTAAAAAATTTTAGGTATTTTAGATTATTACATGGTTATAGATAAAGTAATGTCTGTCGCATTAGATAATGCATCTAATAACGCTGCTAAAATGTTAAAAGTTAGATTATGTCAATTGACGATAATGCTTTTCATGTTAGATGTGTTGCACATATATTAAATCTAGTTGTACAAGAGGGTATTTCATTATTTGAATGTGGTTGCATGAAAATTGACTATGTCGTTGCCTGGATTTTTGCTACTAACAGTGCTTCTAGAATTAGGGAATTTAATGAGCATCGTTTACTATGTGAATTGCCGCCTAGAAAAATTCCAAAATATGTTAAAACAAGATGGAATTCCTTTTATGAAATGCTTTCAGTTGCTTACAAATACAGAACACCCATACAAATGGTGTTTAATGCTCATAATGCTGACCCATTAGTTAGAATTTGTGATGAAGATTGAGAAGAAACTAAAGAACTATAACAATTTTTAAGACTTTTTTATGATGCAACAACCATGTTTTCTGGAATTAATTATACTACAATTTAATCAGTATTAATAAATATTTGTGATCTTACAATTCAATTTTCTAAATATAAAAAAATAGATAAAATTAAAGTTGATTGAAGGTATGATTGAAAAAATTTTTAAATGTTTTTTTCCTATTTCACAAATTTATTTAACTGCTACTTTACTTCATCCTGATTACAAATTACGAGGTGTGCATGGCCTTGTTGACACTTTTTATGAAACTTTAGAAATTTCACCTCAAGAAATTCGAAATAGTGATACGTGTAAGGCTAGCATAAAAGTAGAAGCAAAAATTTTGTATGAAAAAATATAGAAATATTGAAAATATTGACGGAGAAGTTGGTCAAACTTCTAATCAAGAAATTATTTTGAAGTTCGAATTTCAACTTATATGCGAGGTTTTCCTGGTCTTAATTCTACTAACCGTGATGATTTTGAAGAATATCTTAATCAATCTTTAGAAGCATTGGAAATCAAATATGGCAATGAATATTTATTAGGATGGTGGAGTAAGTGAAGCAATGCATTTCCAACTTTGAGCAAAATGGTTCGTGATGTTCTAGCTATTCAAGCTTCATCAGTTGCATCGGAGGCTGTTTTCAGTGCGGCAAGGTTTCATATTGGCGATCATAGACATTGATTGGCGGAAGACAGTTTGGAAGCAACAGTTTTATTTAGAGACTGGGTCAATGCCGACAGGAGGAATAATAACTTGCCAAAGTTAACTAAAAAACAAGCAAGTTGGATAAAAATGCAAATTGAATGCAGTGATGATGAATTAGAGTCACAAGAGTTTCGAGCAAGTTTGCCAACATCGGAGGATCTCACCATCGATATGATGCGACAATTAGAATTGAAATTTAAAGGAGAAAAGATATTTTTTTAGATTACATACGAGAACTAATTAAAACAGAACCCTTCCTAGAAGGTAGCTGCGTAAAATTAGTTACTCATCTAATATTTGTAATAAATGTTAGTTTTACGTATGAAAACATATTGAAACAGAACCCTTCCTAGAAGGTGGCTGCGTAGATTAGTTACTCCACTAATATTTGTTAATTATAACTTCCAAGTTCTATTGAATAAATTTGAAGGTTTTAACTTTTATTAAAGTTTCTTTTATACAATTAGTGTTTCATTTTAATTTTAATATATATAACTAAATATATACTAAAGTACTAAACTAACTTCAAAATACTTAATTTGAAACTTGTAACTTGACATTTGAAATTTCAAGTTTAATATTACTTTAAAATATTTAAAATACAAATTTATACTTCTCAAATTTGAATTTTAATACTTTAAAGTTAAAACTTGAAATTTGAAAATTGAAGCTTGAAATTTGAAATTTTAAACTTGAAATTTGAAAATTTAATTTTAAATTTAAAAGTTAAAAGTTAAATTTAAAAATTATTAGCTAAAAACATATAATTTCATTACAAATAAATAAGTATTTAAAAAATAAAAAAAAATCTCATGTCCCGTCCCCCCAAATCCCATCTCATCCCGTATATATAGTGGGACGGAATGGGACCTATTTTCGTCCCCCCTAATCCCAGTCCCCCCTCCC
>NC_028646.1:30686688-30694586 GCF_001406875.1 Solanum pennellii
CCCCCAAATCCCCCTTCCCCGTCCCGTCCCGTCCCACTTCCTCCCGTCCCCATCCCCATGCCAGGCTTAAATTATCGCCAAACTTGATAGTTTGTGCACCTAAGAACCTCAAATATTGTGCCTTTGTGGTACCACTTATACTCATTCCCTTCTTTGATATTTTTCCATTGTGTACTAAAACTAATTCAGCTTAGCTTTTTGGATTAAAAACCTTTTGAAAATTTGAATATCATTTTAGGACTCTATGAACAAGATAATATCCAAATATCAGACCCTTATCATTTTTGGCTCTGAATATCACAAAATTGAGATCTAAGATCACTTTGACATAGGAAAAAATTCCTAATACTTTTTACTCCAATTCATTTAGAAATCCGTCATATTCAAGACCCATTACTATTCCCTTCAAGTTTCTTCAGTCAATAATGGTACCAAATCTCGTAATCCACTCAAATAATACTAAAGAACACAAATTTAATATTCGAAACTTCAATTAAGACTCAAATCAACAATATTCTGTTTGGACTAAAGAATTGCAGTGCAACTTTTGGACCATAATTTTGCAATGTAAGTTAGCTGGTTGTATTGTTATTAAATTTTCCCAACAAGTAATGCTTAATTATCCTATGTGTATGAGATGCATAGTAGTAGTTTTTCCTGCTCCATACAAAAGTGAACTACTACTACAAATGTCAAGCAACTAGCTCAAATGATAGCTGGTTATACGAAGTAGGATAAAGCAATTATATTAATGGCTGATGGAGCGTACAAAAATCCAACTAATTTAGTTCTTGTTAAACGATCGAATATACTAGTTATTTTTACAGGTATGTCAAGATAGTGCGCCTGGAACCAATCTGCTCGGAAATACATAGAGAACTGAGCTTCTGTACAATAGGCTTAGCAATCACATGAACAAGTTTCTGATGATTCTATCGATACAAGAAGGGTGAGAAAGCGCCTTCATTTCTGTTGCTGAATATGATAAAGAGTCCCCCAATTGTATACAATATGAGTGTGGTCCCTTCTGAGAAGAAAATACTATGAGAATGGACTGGTGCAGCTGAATTGGGCGGTTAAACAGTTGGACAGGTTGGTGAGGAATAGGGAAGGAAAATACAAAAATCATACATTATGGTGATCTCAAGGAATCTTGCCGCCTCAAGGGAATACCCTCTTGCCCAAAACCATTCTCATCATCACCATGCTTGGGAAGTCGCACAGGCAGCATGGCAGGACCTGTATTAGATTCCATTAAGAGATGCTTTGAGAAATTGGCTACACCAGTCCTGTTCACCCAAACAAAAGAAAAACAGTAGAACATACCATCAACCATGTCTTTGGTTTTGTGAAGAAGAAAAGTTCCAGAAAGAATAGTCACAAATCCACACATTTCTGTTACTATTTGAGTTGGGTTTTGTCTATCCCAGTCCTGTTCACTCAAACAGAACGAGTAGAATAAGATACCTTGAAGCTACCATGAAAAATAATAAATATGGATGCTCAAAAAGCTTAAAATTGTCCTAAAGACATGTAACAAATTGCATTCAAGGATTAATTTCAAAAAAAAAAAAAAAAATTTGTCTTCAAGGATTCAGCACTCAAGACCTCAATATGTTGTTAAATGGCCAGTTATAGTTGGATATGCCGAACATCATGCATGTCCCTGTTTATTGTGTTCAAATGGACTGAAAGAAAATCATATTTGTGCACCCCCTAAGCTGGCCAGAACAGAGAACCAATTATATAGTGAAACAACCAGGAGAAGGCTTTGGCAAACTTGATGTGTAACCGAGTTCAGTCACAGCACATTACGTATTTTTACTATTCATAAAGCAAAACTGAACATTAAAATGTCTATGATCAAAGAATCACCTTGAACATGATTATACTGGCTAAGATAGTCAAAGAGGTAAACATGACATAGTATATAGGAGAGACAACTGCTGTATTGAATGTATCCAGGGCCTGCATTGAAGATTCATCAAAGAAAGTGTCAGGGATAAATAAAATAGCGACTAAAAAGCATCCAAGGAAAACATCATCCTTAGATGACTACAAACAGGATTGAATTTCATCAAACAAGCAAAGCTTAAACCTTACTAAGTTTTGCTCAGGTTGATTCCACCATGGTTAACCCTGGGAATTTAAGCCTAACAGTAAATTATCCTGCAGTAATAAAGGTCTCCTCCTTGTACAGGCCCTCTGTTTTTCCAACTTGTTCTTTTTACTTTTTAATGTTTCCTTTTTCTGGTTCTACCTTATATTTACTTTTTCTTTTGTTGATTCCATCTCAGGCCTCATTTGTTTGCTTAATGGAGATCTGGTTCATTATGTATGTTTGTTTTTTAGGTTTGAATTCTAATCATTCAGATTCAGCTCATAAATGGAAAAGGGACTAAAATTTAAACTATGAGATTTGGTATAAATTTACCCTCCATCCACCTTATGAGTGTGGGCAGTTAAAAATAAGGGTATTTTTGAGCCAAAAGGTTGATGTCGGGGGTATTTGGAGACTGAGGTGGATGGAGGGTAATTTTTTACCATTTTCGAATAGTTATGAGGCATTTTAGGCCCTTCTCCGTTTTAAAAATGTTTTGGGGTCATAGAGAAGGATTTTGCTTTGACTTGGATAGATTATGGTGGGGAAATCTAAAAAAAAAATTGAAAAATATATATTTGTTGTGGCTCCTTTTTTGGGGGGGTCATGAAGCAGGTATATTGTTTTGGCTTGGATAAATTATGGGGAGAATCTAAACTAAAAAATTTTTTAAAAATCTAAAATTATAACAATACATATTTCGAAAATTAAAAAAAAAAAAAAAGATTGTTGCACATACTTGGTATATTCCATTTAGACCAAAAAATTAATGTTGTAAGGATTAAAGTGATTTGATAATATTGTATTAGCTTTCTTTAATTTTTTATTCACTGAAATTTGAATAGTTTTCTTTATTTTTAGGGATAATGCACAAGTACCCCTCAACCTATGCCCGAAATCTCAGAGACAATTATACTATACTAAGGTCCTATTACCCCCTGAACTTATTTTATTAATAATTTTTTACCTCTTTTCGGCCAACGTGGCACTATCTTGTCGGCCCAACGCTGGTTGACTTTTTTTAAACTAGTGTCACGTAGGTCGAAAAGGGGTAGAAAATTACTTATAAAATAAGTTTAGGGGGATAATAGGACCTTAGTATAGTATAAGTGTGTCTCTGGGATTTCGGGGTTGAGGGGGTACTTGTTCATTTTCCCTTATTTTTACAGTAATATTAAAAAAAAACTTTAAAACTTACCTTTTGGATAAAGTTGCAACAATACAGAAAAGGAAAATAACATTTTGTCCTTGTATTATTATATTATTCCTATTTAGTCCTCGTGATATTCGATCAAGTGCACCTTCAATTAAGCAATGTATGTGATTTTAGTCCTTTAACCAACCGACATCAAATAAAATAACGATTTTTTACATCGCAGAGGGACAAATCAGGTATTTATATTTCTAATATGGTTATACTCCATTAATTCTTTCTTATAAAATATATTCTAGAGGGTTATTTCAAGATCCATCTCTAGATCATGTACAATCTTTTTTCTTGCCGATTTGATTTTCTTTTTGTTGTGTAAAGCAACATGTTTCGTATTAATCTCAAATTTCTCTATAGTAGTGTCTTCCAAATTTGTTAAAACTAGAAAAAAAAAAAAGAACAAAGTGGTGGGGCAGGTTTACAAGGTATATAAGGGTTGGAATTATGGAAGCCATAGCACCGACCTTCTATGCGAGATCCAAAAGAAAGAGGAGAAGAAATGGAGATTAGCCCACTTGCAGATAAAGAAGAAATCATTAACAAATGGCTAAAGATTGTCGCCATTCAAAATTCATTATTCCTAAAAAATTGAATGAGAAGAATCTAACAAAATATCACAAACAGCAAACATTTGCTCTTTCTTGAGAAAGAATGCCAGAAAGAAAATGATCGATGAAGGGAAAATATTATTGAGGAAGACGATGAGAATTAGAGATACGAGAGAACAAAACGAAGGCCTTTTTTTAAGTGTATGCAATTAAAGTAACATGAAATACCTAACTTACCCCTCTGCAATTTAACAGGCAGTTATTTTATTTGATGTCGGTAATTGAAGGACTAAATCCTACACATTGCTTAATTGAAGGTTAAATGAGAGGACTAGATTGGGATTGATAGAATAAGACAGGCCAAAAACATTTTATCTCTTCAAGACCAAGAAAAGAAGTTTTACAAAAATCTAGTAGTTTTTAGTATTTGTTGTACCCTTTCTTTTAAATTTATTTTTAAGTTTGGTTTGGGGTCATGAAATAGGGTATTCTTTTGACTTGGATAAATTATGGGGGGAAATCTAAAAAGCTTGTGAAAAAATTAGTAGCATTATGCATTTGTTGTGGCTCTTCTTCTTTCTTTTTTTTTTTAGTTTTTTTGGGGGTCATAAAGCAGGCATATTGTTTTGGCTCAGATAAGGTGATCCCTTGTTACCTTTTTTTGTTCCTGATCAGTTATCAATATGGGGGGTTTAAGCAAAATGATAAAAATTGCTAACTTGAGAGGGTGGTTAAGGGGTTTTCATGTGGCCAGAGAAGGTGCTGAGAGACTAGAAGTGACACACTTGCAATATGCTAATGATACCCTTATTTTTTGTAATGCTGAGGAGGATCAACTGAAGTATCTAAGACTGATTCTGGTCTGATTTGAAGGTATTTCCGATTTGCATATACAGTGGAGGAAGCATGTAATGTATCCTATTAATGAAGTAAACAACATGAGTTGTTTAGCATCAATTCTGGGTGGTGAAATAGGGGTTCTGCCTAATACATACTTGGGAATGCCTTTGTTATGGTCCCTTGTTAAGGATCTAGTTACTGGACGCTGCAATATGAATCTGAAGTTTTCTTCTTACGACCTATGGTGTTGGTTCGTTAAGAGAGAACCTGCAATCTCTTGAGTTAAAATACTCAAAAACTAAATTACTTTTCTCCTTTTTTTCATTTCCTCAGACACACAATAGTTTAAATGCAACAATTATAAAATAGCTACCCGCAGAAACTAGGACATGGCTTCCTAACTTAGCTAAGATGAAGAACGGCACTATTACATGAAAATAGTTGTACTATTACAGAAAACTAACTAATACTAAAAAGAAATTAATGTTGTAACTATTGGATAACTAAGGAGTGATAACAGCCTTTGGGGGGCAAATCCAAGTCCATAGACATATGGTATAGTGCGATTTAGAAGTGAGAGAAGAAATTGGCCAAGTGGAAGTCTCAGTACTTATCAAAGGGGGTAGATTGACCCTTATAACTAAGTACTTGATGTTTTGCCAACCTATATGATGTCCCTATTTCCTATCCCATCAGGGGTCATTAAGGGGTTGGATAGTGTCAGAGGAATTTTTTGTGGCAAGGCAACAAAGCAAAGAAAAGCTTCCATTTGGTTAAATGGGAGGAAGTCATGACAAGCAAGAAAAATGGAGGGTTGGGAATAAAGAATCTGAAATTGCAAAATGAAGCTCTTAATATGAAGTGGTTGTGAAAGTATGCAAACAACTCAAGATGCTATAGAGGAAACTAATTGGATCTAAATATGAAGCAGAGGTCAATTGGATAACTAAAGTAGTAACCACTCCTTATGGTGTTAGCCTCTGCAGGTCCATCGGAAGCTTGTGAAATGAAGTTAAAAGTAACTCAAAGGCAAAAGTAATGGATGGGAGCAAGACCAAATTTTGGAAGGACATTTGGCATTAGAAAGGCAACATGGGAGATCGCTTTCCAGACATCTACAACCTAATTATGCATTCAATAAAGCACTATAGTGGATCTATGGTTATCACAAAGATGGAATTTCACGTTCAGAAGACAACTTAATGATTGGAAAATAGTGAGAGTCGCTGAATTTTAAACATTGTAAACACTTCCACTAGACTACAGATATGAGAGGATAAATTTTGGTGGACAGGAGCTGACAAAGGAGTGTTCAAAGTCAATAAAGCCGACAAGTTGATGGATCAGACAGATCAACAGTGCTCAAGATGGTCTTGGAAGCAAATATGGAAACGCAGAATCCCTCACAAAGTCTCCTTTTTTGTCGGTTAATGGCTAAGGAAGCAGTTCTTACACAGGACAATGTTATGAAGAGGGGGCTCCAGGTGTTTCCTATGTGGTGAAACATCTGAGATGGTTAAACATCTATTTTTACATTGTAAGGACATCCATCATCTTTGCAGAATATTCCTAGCCTCAAAGGCATCTCCTGGACAATGCCCAGGAAGGTGCCTGAGGCATTACAATGCTGGAAGGAACTGGGTGTACACGCTAAAGACAGAGGTAGATGGAAAGTATCTCGGGGGTTATCTGGTGGGCTATTTGAAGAAAGGAATTCAAGATGTTTTGAGCGCATAGAGAACAATGCGCAGAAAGTTAAATTAAACTGCATTTTACTTTTTGTTTTTTGGTATAATCAGTTATACTCTAATGAGTATAAAACATCAACTGCACAAACAGTTTCATTTGAGTATAACTGGTTACACTAAAAACATAACAAAATGCAATTTAGTTTAGCCTTATGCACACTATTCTCGATGCTCTCAAAACACCTAGAATTCCCCTCTTTCCAGGCTGACCATCATAGAGTAGCAAGGATAATTCTCCATCTATCTCTGTTTTTAGCATGTACTCGTGCTTTCTCCCAGCTCTTCAAAGCCTCTGAGACTTTCCTAACATTGTCCAAAGATGCCTTTGAGACTTAGAAATATTCTCCATACCTTCCGAGTGTAAGTGCAGTGTAGAAACATATGGTTCACTGTCTCATATGTTTCCTTACAAAGTTATGCCTCTCTTCATTACATTGTCCTGAGCCAATGTTGCTTCTTTGGCCAATAACCAAACGAAATAAGATATTTTGTAAGGTATCCTATTTTTCCAAATTTGCTTCCATAGCCAGTTTAGATTATGATTACTAGGTGTCCAACATCTTGTAAGTTTTGTTAGCTTTGAATACCCATTTGTTACCCTTCCACCATAATATATCCTCCCTAAGCTGAAGCTAATCAAACTCTCATAATTTCCAAGTCATTTAGTTGTCTCCTAAAGGCAAAGAACCACCCTTGTGGTGTCCATAAGACTGCTATCGATCTTTGTTGGAACAAAGCTACATTAATAATAATATCTGGGATAAAGCTTGTCTTTTTCATGCCATTCATCCTTCCAAAACATGGTCTTTCTTCCATTTACCACTTTCTTCTTTGAGTTCTCACCTCATCCCACATGTCTCTTATAGATCTCCATAAACTGATCCAATATGTATTAGTCACCACCTTTGTCATCCAACTGTCTTCCAGTTCATATTTGGCACCAATGACCCTGCTCCACAACAACTGATTGTCATTGGCATCTCTACATAACCACTTTTTCCTCAAAGCTTTGCTTTGAAATTCCAAATTCTTCACCCCCAAGCCCTCATTCTTCTAAGTAGTTTTCACACATTTCCCTTTTACCAAGTGGTACCATTTCTTTTCTTTCTTTCCCTACCACAAAAACTCTCTCCTAATGTTGTCCAACCTTTTGATAACCCCTGGAGGGATGGGTAATAAAGACATCATATAAGTTAATAAATCATCAAGGAATGAATTGATGAGAGTTGGGGTGTGTTTGGTATGAAGGAAAACATTTTCCGACAAATGTTTTCCAATTTTCTCATGTTTGGTTGGGTTAAATGTTTTGGAAAATGTTTTTCAAATCAACTCATTTTCCTCAAATTTAAGGAAAATGACTTCCCCTCAAAACTTAAGGAAAACATTTTTCAAAACTCTCTTACAACCTCCGCCCTACCACCCCACCCTACCAGCCCCCAACCCACTCCCCT
>NC_028646.1:30695263-30715416 GCF_001406875.1 Solanum pennellii
TAAAAATTGATATTGTTTTTTTAAAAAAAAAATCAACTTAATTTTAATTTTTTTCACCCCGACCCTCGAACCCACCCCCACCGCCACGGAAAAAATTTTAAGTTTGTTTTTTAAATAAAAATCAACTTCAAAAATTATTTTCTACTCCAGTAAAAAATAAAAGATATTTTTCAAAAACATTTTTCATTCAAAAACCGAACACTAAAATATTTTTTCGGAAAATATTTTCTCCAACCAAATATGAGAAATAAGTCAAATATCTACTTGTTTTCCAGGAAAACATCTTCCATGAAAATCATTTTCCTTCGTACCAAACACACCCTTAGTCTTCCTCCAACGGAAAGGTATTGAGTTTTCCACCTAGCTAGCTTTTCTTCACACTTCTATATCACACTATCCCATGTTTCTATCTGTTGGCAGGCTGCCAACTTCTCCACCAAGTATAGTAGCTAGCCAGTTTATGTTGGTGACTTCATTTATAGGGTACATTAGGCTCCGTCTCCAGTTGATCAGCAAACCAGATATTCCTTCAAACAACACAACAATTACCCTTAAATACTTCCGTAGCTCTTCTCAAGCACCACAGAAAATAAAAGTATCATCTGCATATTGAAGGTGTGTCGCTTCCATGTTGTCACTTGGCAACTTCTAACCCTCTGATCCATCCTCTTAGGTTGGTTGTCTTGATCATTATGTTTAGTCCCTCCATTGCTAATAGAATAGAAAAGGTGACAGAGGATCACCTTGTCTAAGCCCTCTCTGCTTTAGAAAGCAACATGTTGGGGAACATTCACAAGTACTGAAAACCCCACTGTTGAGATGCAATAAATTATCCTCTTCGGTCATTTCTGTCCAAAACCCATCATTTCTAGAAGATTTAGAAGGTAACTCTAGCACACATGGTCATAGGCTTTCTCAATGTCCAATTTACAAAGAATACCAAGCTTTTTTTGCTTAAGTCTTGAATCTACAACTTCATTAGCAACCAGGGCAGCATCCATGATTTGTCTCCCCTTTATAAAGCACATTTGTTGGGAATCTTCTAGATTGTCCACCACTTCTTTCAATCTCAGTCAAGACTTTGGAAATCAGTTTGTAGATACTGCCAATCAAGCTTATAGGCCTAAACTCTCTTGGCTCTTTTGCTCCTTTCTTCTTATGGATTAGTGCTACGAATGTTCCTTATCAAAAAAAATGGATTAGTGCTACGAATGTTGCATTATAGCTCTTCAAAAAAAATTCCTTGATCATAGAAGTTCTAAAAATTATCCTGGACTGCTTTACCACCTCCCAACATTTCACGAAAAACCCCATAGTGAACCCATCAGGGGCAGGAGCTTTATCTACTGCACACAATTTTAGGGCTCTTAAAACTTCTTCATCAAAACTACTATAACATTTTGCCCTCTTCTGTTAGGATTGGGAGTTGCATATTTTGGCAAATAGGTCTCCACTGATTAATTTCCGTATACAAACTTTTATAATAATCAACAATTTCATTTTGAATTCTATGTGGATCTTTAGTGATTGCCCCATGAATCATGAGTTGGTCTATGTTGTTATAACTTCTATGACCATTAGCCATCTTGTTAAAGAACTGTATATTCTTGTCCCCTTCCTTTAACCAAAGAGCTCTTGACTTTTGTCTCCAAGATATCACTTCCTTCTTTAACATTTCTTCATATTTAATAAGCAATTGAGCCTTTTTGGTCGATTCCTCTTCGGTGAGAGTTATATCTGCTTCTAAAGTTGTCAGTAGATCCAACAATCTCTTCCTCTTATTACCAAGTTCCCATTTCCCCCCTTTTGCCATTCCTTGAGTTCAAATTTAAGTGCTTTTAGCTTACATACCAAGATGTAGTTTGGTTTGCCTGTGTAGCTAAAAGAGCTCCACCATCATGTGACTTTGTCAATGAACCCCTTCTAACTCTAACCACCAATTTTCAAATTTGAGATAATTCTTTTTCCTCTCTCAAGAACCTCCTATTAGGGCTATTGGAATATGATTCAGCTCAGTCTTTGAAGTGGGATTTGTTTCAAGTTATTGAAATTGTCATCCGACTCCTTGGACAATAAGAATCTATCAATTCTGGATGCTATTCCTTGTTGATCACCTTTTAAAACCAAGTGTATGTAGCATCATCCAATTGTAAATCAATTAAATCCAAGTCTTCAATGAAATCAAAGAATTCCTTCATAACCCCTTGTTCTCCTATGTAATTCTTTTTTTCAAGGGAAATGTTGAGACGTTAAAGACCCACAGATGGCCCATGATCCTTCTAGTAAGCCCTTCATAGAGCCCAGTTCTTCACATACCAATCTCCTTTCTTTGTAGCAGTTTGGTACGTACACATTTGTTGTGTGACATTTAAAATTTTGGAGTTGTGATTCAAACTTGCATGTGATAGAGTATGTGCCAACTTCAAGCACCCCACCGTTCCAAGCCCTTTTTCATCCCACAATAAGATGATCCCCCTCCCATTTGCTTCCAATGCAGCATGGCTAATCCACCTCCTTCCCCAAACTTGTTTAACCACCTCAACAACATTCCCTTCCAATTTTGTCTCTTGCAGAAGATAATATACGCCTTCCACCCCATTATAAGATTGTTTATTAATCTCCTGTTATCTCTATTATTCAACCCCATAACATTCCAAGACACTAGTTTGAAATTCATCAAGCACTAGAGCTAGTGAGCCTCCCCATGTTCCTCTTCCCAGAACTCTTGAATTTAACATCAAAAGCTACAAGATTCTTTAATTGTTGTGCACCCTTGATCTTTATCTTCTTAATTTCCACATCCAGCTCCATTCTCCTTACTTGTCTACAACTATCAATCTGCATTAGTAGCTCAGTAGCCTCCTCTTCGTACCCTTGGATATCAATCCCAAAAATTCTCCCTAGTTTGATCAAATTTTGTTGAACACAGTTTGAAGTGTCTCTTTCATTTTCCTATGTGATATGATGTTGTTGCATCACTATAGGTCCATTTCCTCCACCCCCAAATTCACAATTGTTGTGTCCGTGCACTATGATGTTATTCCACTACTACTTGTGTCTGCTCTAAGAAGCTCGCAATTTCTCTCTTCTTGCTGATCTTTGTTCCTCACCTGTTTCCGTCGAGGGTTCCCCATTGGTGTTAACCATAATCCACAAAACTGTCTCTGCCTAAGAATTTCTCTATTATCCAATCGGCACTGCTGCATGTAGAGACATGCGCGTTCATATGTCATCTCCAAAGAGTTTTACCTTCTGGCCTTTGGTTTCTCCATCTTTTTCTCCTTGGAAATTATTTGTTATAACAAGCCCAGCCAGATCTGGGCCTTTTAGCATTTTTATTGGTTGTTTCCCATTAGGTCTGTGTACATAGACCATGTCAGATAATTCCTTTGACTGACTCACGTGCCAATCACATATGATGTGAGAATTAGCTCTCCCAAAAATTGTCGCTAGCTTGCTGTCCACATGTCTACTCCAGTCAAAATCCCTAAATTGAGGGAATTCTCGTACATCATCACAGGAACTTCCGAAGATCTGCTGGTTAAGACCCATCTCATGGTACAAAGACGTTTCTTCTCCAGCGGTGGTAATTTCTTTTTCCAATGACAATTCGAACATAGGTTTTCATTCCACCCAGATCCGAAAGTGGAAGATAACTCCTTTATGTGCCACCACTACTTCCTTTAATATGCTTCTCCCATCATTTGCCACCAGAATTTGAGCCTACTTCATATGATTCTTGAGTTTTGTTTCCTTCTCCGTAGTAGTCTAACCCCCCATAGACCTCGCCTATTTCTTGAAATATCGATCAAAGGTGTCATGGAATTCCCACAACCCTAATCCAGGTTTCCTTAACTTCAGAAACTACGAGTGTACATCTTGTAGTTGGCTTCCACCAATCAAATTGGAATTTGTAGTTCTTCCATCTCCATTGGCCTTATCTGGTCTGTTCTGTCATGAATCTATTTGGGAATTCGAACAAGAACATCTCGCTGCTCAATTCATATACATCGACTCCAAAAGCCTTGTCCAATTTGAAGATGACCACCTTCAAATATCAACCAGAGTTGGTCTTTCCTTTGTCTCCTCTCCATGCAAAAACCAACTAAGCATCTCCGGAGCAACTCATTATCATATAGTTGTATTTTAACAGACATCTCAATCTTTCCTTCCTTGTAACTGACTTCAGCATCACATAGGTTCCTTGACTGCCATTTACTCTGTTGTAGAGCTCTCGCATAAGGGTAGCCGGCAGACTCACCTTCTAGAGTGAAATTTCCTTCTTCTTCTGGCATTTAATGAACTTGTCAATCTTAAAAGCAATATCCAACCACCCAGCATTTAGTGCTTGTTCGGGGATGATTAGGCATGTACGACCTCCTCCATTTAGTGATATAATGCTTATAGATCTCCTATACTCATTGTTATTCCTCGTGCAAAAGAGCTCAGCTTTGCGTTCTGCCAACTTCCATCTTCTACTTTCCTTCTAATTGTCCTTTGATGCTTCCGTTAGGCAGAAACATAGTCACTCCATTGCCTTCCTACTCAATGATGACCTACATATCATCTTCCTACTCCTTTCTACCCATTTGTACCACTACCACTTCGCAGTATCCCATCTGGTGATGTCGACAGATTTGAAACTAGCATTAAAGCAAATTATATTTTCCTCCATCTTAGAATTTCAAGGGTGTTTGGACTATAACCACAGTGGGTGGCTATTGGTGGCTTATAAGAGAAGGGTTGACACTGACTAAGGTTGTCGGAGAGGAGGGCTTCTACTCTCCAAGGAAGTAGGAGAGAGAAAGGTCGTTGGGAATCATGCCTGGGAGAAATTTGAATGTCGGTTAATAGTTAGCATACTTCTAAGTTCCACAGGCACCCCTTTAGTGACATATAAGAGATGTAAGTTTTTTTTTCTTATTCTCTTTTTATGTTTAATCATTTTCAGATTTAGAGTTTTCATATCTTAGAACTTTTTTGCGATAGTTCATTCACAAAGGTATTGATTAATCTTTCTTTAAATGCAATGTACTATTTTTGTCGTAACATTTGTTGTAGCATAGTGGAAAAAAAATTTCATTCACTATCTTAGAAGCAATGCGCATATAAAAGATTGTCTTGTGTTATGTTATTTTGTTATTTATTTTTTCTTTTTCCTTTGGTCACTAACTAACTTATGTGGCTAGTATGGTTGCATGTATATCTTATTTATTTTATATCAATCTATACAGTATTCTATTATTTGACATACTCATTCACTCATACTTTATTTACTAAAAAAATTATTTAAATGATAGTTCTTGACGAAATTGAATGGCAAGTTCCACCCAGGAAGAGTTCTAATAAGTAGTATTTTATTTAAAAGCGTCTTATATCTAATATATCCATCCAATAGTATCAATCTGGTCTAATTAGAAATCATACTGAAATTAAATTATTATCACAAAAGTAATCATTTTACTGAATTAAAATAATCGGGTAACTGATTATTTAAGTTAATTCTTCTATTTAATATGAAACAGGCCACCACAAATGTATTAAGCAAACTGCAGATTAATTGGAAGAACATAGAGCACAAATTCATTAAGCAGATAGCAAATATGTTGGAAGAACATAGGAAGAAAATAAGGATATAAGGAGGACACACCTTATTTAAGTAATTCATTTGGGTAAGAACACACACAATGACAATCAAAGTAAAAGCCCAAGTCTGTGGATATATTAGCTGATTTGTTCCTGATAATGTCAATTTCAAAGCAATTCCAAGTGCTTTGACACTCATAACCTGTCACAGTAAAGCTGAAATCTCAATAAGAAAAATATATGTAGGAAATAGGACAAACGCAAAAACACAATTCTTTTTTTAGAAAGATACAAATACGCAATTAATTGGAAGAACCAAAGCAGGAAAGGAACAGTTACATACCGATAAAGAACCCATTAGTGAGCACACTCCTATATAAAACATAATGTGTGTTTGCCCATATTGGGGAAGATAGTGGAATATAAGAATTAGGACAGCTATTATCACCGCCACTGCGTAGAGGAGAAAAGCTGCAGCAGATTTGACAACATGTTAAGCTTGAGAGATCAGGTAGAAAAGGAGAAGGAACAAACACCATCAGCAATATGAACAAAGAAACTACCTGGTTCAGTAGCAAGATCCCACACTTCCTTCACAGATTGAATCTCACGTTCTTGTGGAGCATGCAGCACTATTGTGATGGACCCAACAACACATAAAGCACAACCTAAAATTCCAAAGGTGTGTAGCTTCTCTCTCAAAATAATACGAGCGAGCACAGCACTGTGGTTTACACAAACTCGTCAATAATCAAACCATAAAGTTAGAACTCTGAATGAGTTAAAACTTTTAGCATACCTGATAATAATACTGAGTGCACCAAGAGGAGTAACTAAAATAGCAGGGGCGAATGCATAAGCAGCAAAATTAGCAACCTCTCCAACAATCACTGTTGCAATGCAGCAAGCAGTCAGAGTTCTATCTTCAAGAATCAGACCCCAGCAAAATATTCATATCTAGACACACTTGCCGGAAAACAAAATAATCAGATCCAAGTACAATGAAAAAGAGAAAGAATTGATAAAATAATTTAAATATGAAGCAACTTTTTAATGGAGACTGTATACATCATATGTCCACAAAATGTCACAAGAGATACAGTCAAACACAGTTTATCTTCAGTCTTACACTTGTATAGATACTTCAATTAACAGTCAAGAGTTTTGACAGATACTAGGTACACATATGAAACATGTCGATCCTGCATAAAAGACCTACTCTCCAAATAAGTACTAACAAGTAGCAGCATCTTCTTTCGGAACTGAATTCTCCTTTTAACTAGGAACACCAAATAATGTCAACTTTACCATTCTATGTTTTGTTTCTATTTAGTAAGAAATACAAGAGAAATGGTACCAGATTTTGGTCAACCAAACTTCAAGTAATGTCAATGGAACCATTAATTTCTGATAGAAACAGTTGAATTCTAAGTCCATGCAGATCTTGTCAGCGTCAACAGAAAAGTTAAGCGGCATTAACATGATGTTTAGGGGAAGAAAGAAGTTTCTTGAGTTCATGGGAGAAAAGGAATTAACATAATTTATTAAGGTTAAGAAGAGATCAAATGGGCAGCCGTAATGCCTCATCTAGTGACTGCCTCTCTCCAACTTGTCCACTATAAGCCCTGCCAAATTGTCAAGCCTTCTGCGTCTTCCTTCTTATTGACTGCTAGGAGCCCTCTTTCCGAAAGTAGCATTGTGACTCCCCCTCGCATCACCTCATATTAGGAAAGGAAGAAACATGGAGCAGCACAGAATAGGATAATTTAATAATTTATCATCAGAGTAATAAACAAATTGAAGGTCTAAGACAGTGTAGGAATCTCTTCATGAACTAGAGAACAAGTCTTATGACAAAGGGACCCTTGAATAGTAAATTACGTGGCCAAGAGAACCCTTGAATAGTAACTTGCATGGCATAGGATAGTCAGATTTGTATGGCAAGATAATGGAATAATTTTCTTTTATGACAAAGGCACACTTGAATAGTAACTTGCATGGCATGGGATAGTAGTATTTTTTGACATGATACAGGTAGACAAAAGAAGGTGGCCTTAAAAGAAGAAATTGGATTTTAATGGTAAATTATGGTGAGGTAAAATGTCTAGAAGGCTAAATGTGTACAAAAAAGTTCTTTTCTTATGGGAAATTATGGTGATGTAAAATGGTTAGAAGGTTTAATGATTTGTGCAAATTTTTTGTTTTCTCTAATCTACAGCTATTCTTTATACTTGTTTTTGAACCTAGCGTTATTTTTCAGTCTCCTATTTTCTGCTCTTGTGAAATATCTTTTGCTATGTGGTGATTCTTCTTCCATATGACCTTCTCTTTTCCTATGATGACCCAGTCACTCGTTTTGAGTTCTATAACCCTTTCCCAATTTGAGACTACCCATCCGAATTTGAGACATATTGTAGGTTCATTTCGTGACTTATGGCTTGCCGGTATGAGTACGGGTGGCAGCGGAACCGGTAGGAACCGGAATCCGGTCCGGTCTGTCCCGGTCCGTTACCGGTCCGGTTCCGGTCCGGTTAGTCCCAGTAGGGACCGGTAAGTACGGGATCCGGGACACGTAACGGGGCGGAAATCGGGTTTTACCAATTAGTCCCGGTCCGGTAGATCCCGGTTCCGGTCCGGTCCAATTTAAAAAAAAATTATTTTTGAAATTTTGTTACCGTTTGCCCCTTTTGCAGCCAATTACACCCCCCTACCCCCCCCCCCAACTTTTTTAATACCTCAAAGTTTTAAAAATTACACTTTTAACCCTTTTTTACCTATAAATACCCCTAAACTTTCATTCTTTTCAATCACAAATTCACAAAATCATCTTCTATTCTCTCAACTCTTTACTCTCTACTTCTTTACTCTCTAATCTCTTAAAATTGTTGAAATTCCGATTTTGGTCTTTAAAAATTGGATTTGGAACTTCAAAATTCAACTTTCCATTTTCGGCGGTCATAAACATCTACTTTTTTAAGTAGACGTTCGGTACATTCGTTCCAACTTATAATTTACATCTCAATTATATTGCAATAATTATTTATTTATTTTGTGATTAATTATTTGTTTACATTACATTTTTCGTATTATATATAATCTACTCACGTTTAATATTTGAATATGGATTCCGGTAAAAATGCTGTTCAAAAAGGAAAAGGTAAAAAAAAAGTGCAATTTAGCGTGTTCAAATTATGTATAACTTTACATCCTCCGATAATCAAAAAAACGGTAGTTCTTCTAGATCTAAAAATAAAAAATCTACTATAGTAAGAATGAATACGAAGGATTGTACACATGATAATGATATTGTTTTTAGCATTGATAGTAATTTTGGATTAGATCCTTATCATTAACATTTACAAAGACAGTTTGATAATTTTAATGAGGATTTGATTATCAAGCATAACATTTTCAATATCTTCCTTGTTTATTTTATTATAATAATTGTAAAATAGTTATTACTTCTGATATGGACCGTAGTATAAACGGTAATGATTATTTGATTGTTACTGCACATTAGATTGATGAAAACTGAATTATGCAAAAAAGAATTTTAGGTTATAAATGTTGTCAGATGCAAAAAACTGGTTGTTATATAGCTCAAACAGTTTTAGATATTTTAGAAAGATGTGGAATATGTGATAAAATAAGTAGTATCACCTTAGATAATGCTGCAAATAATACAGTTGCTTTTGAATTGTTAAAACCTACTCTTTGCCCTATTTATGGTGATGATTATCATATTAGGTGTGATGCACACATATTTAATTTGATTGTTAGAGATGGTATACAAATGTATGATAACGGTTGCATGAAAGTTGAAAATGCATGTCATTTTATATATAAATGTCAAGTTAAGTCTAGGCGTAGAGATTTTCAAAAATCGTTGTTTTGAATATAATCTTCCACCTAGAAAAATTCCAAAAACAGTGTCTACTAGATGGAATTTTTTATATGAAATGTTTGTAGTCACTTATGAATATAGAAAATCCTTACAAATGGTTTAGAATGCTCATAATTCAGATGTCATATAGACTCGATGATAGTGATTGGCATGACATAAATGAACTCATAGATTTCCTAAGATTTTTTTACTTAACTACCAAAAGAATATTTGTACTTTATAGTCCATCAATTTGCACTGTTTACCTGATATTTGTATGATTTCTTGTAAATTTTATAAAATTAAAAATAAACCAAGATTTCAAGAAACTATTAAGAAATTGACTGAAAAATTTTAAAAATATTATATTCCTATTCCTCAAATTTATTCAACCGCTTGTTTGTTAAACCCTAATTACAAAGATGTAGGTGCATCTAAGATGGTTGATAAAATATATTTTAACTTGGATATTGATAGTGAAAAAAATGAAATTCCTAGTTGTCAAGAAGTTAAAGATAACATAAAATTTGAAGCTAGAAAATTGTATGACTTGTATAATTCTAATATAAATTTATCAAGTGATCAAGAACCTGAAAGTTCTAGGAGTAGACTTAATGAAGATAATATTGATGATTATTTAGATTTTTATCTTGAACTTTCTCACAATAATAAAAATTATTTTGATGCATATGTTAATCAAAATACAGAACCTACTGACGATGTTCTAGCATGGTGGAGAAATCGCGGCAAAGGATTTCCAAAACTTCAACCGATGGCTCGAGATGTATTAGCTATTCAAGTGTCTTCAGTAGCTTCGAAAGGCATTTTTAGTGCAGCAAGGTTTCAAATTGGAGAGCATATGCATTAGCTAGCAACAGATAGCTTGGAGATATCGGTATTATTCAGAGATTGGATTAATGCCGAGAGAAGAAATTTGGGTCGTGAACCACTACCGACCAAATTTCAAAGTGACGTTGATGAAATAATGCAAGATTATAGTGACGACGGGATTGAAGCAATGGAAGATTTATCTATTCAACAATTCCCGATCATGTTACTATAGAAATGTTAAATGATTTAAGAAAGGATCTCTAACGTAGCGCCGACTATTAAATTTAAATGTTTAATTGTCTATTAGTATGAGGATGATAATTCGAGATCTAATTCAAACAGAACCCTTCCTAGGAGGTGGCTGTGTAGATTATATCTTTTAATACTCTACTATAGGAAGGTGCTGTGTAGATTATATCTTTTAATACTCTACTAATATTTTTGTAGATCAAATTGTATTATCAAATTAATATTAATAAAAGTTTAGGCTATTCGCCTTAATTTTTTTTTTAATTATTGTATTAAATTTAATTTTTATTATTATCATTTAAACTTTTATAGTTTTTAAAGTTTGAAATTTAAACTTTTATAACCTCAAGCTTTGAATTTTAAATTTTCAAACTTCAAAAGTTTGAATTTTAAATTCTCAAACTTCAAAAGTTTGAATTTTAAATTTTCAAACTTCAAAAGTTTGAATTTTAAATTTTCAAAATTTTAAACTTTGAAATTTTAAACTAAAAATATAAATTTTAAATTAATACAATATAAATTATATTCAAACTTTAAACTATCAAACATTCAAACTTTAAACTTTAAGTCTTTAAAATTTAAAGTTGTACGAACTTTCAAACTTTTGATGTTTATAAAGTATAAACAATTAACTTTAAAAGTTTGAGAAGTGTAATTTGTTAACTTTAAAAAAAAAAAAAAAAAAATTTTATTTGATTTTAATAATTTATTTTTAAAAAAAAATTAAAAAAAATTATACCCGGCCAGTCCCGGAATCCGGTCCAGTTTCGTACCGGTTCCCTGGCAGACCGGGACGGGAGCAGGGAAAAAATCCCGAAACTACCGATACCGGTCCGTCCTGATTCTGATACGGTTCCAGCTGGTGGATCCCGGTTCTGTGCTGGTTCCGGTAACTACCAGTTCGGCAGTCCCGATTCGGAACCCGCTGCCACCCATAGGTATGAGTAACACGGGTCTTATGGGGATCGGAAGCGTTTTGGAACACTTGAACCTAAACTAGTGACTTGAAGTTCTTAGAGTTGACCTACGTTGCTCGGACTCTTAAAAAACATCGACGGTTACGTGTCGGGTCCTCCAAAGACCAAAGGTAGTGCACTTCTGAAGAATACGACACGGGAGCAATATTTTTGGAGGGTCCAAGCAACATAGCAGTTGACCAAAGTCAACATTATGAGAAATACACTTGGATTTTTTATTCGGAGATTTTAATAGGTTTCTATGATGATTTTAGACTTGTGTGTACGTTTAAACTGGGGCACGAGAGACCCATGTGAGGTTCGATGATATGGCATGAGAATTTGGAGTTTATTGTGATGACCCTCCATGCCATCATGCCACATAGGCACGATGTCGCATAAAATTGTCAATGTAGAAGGCTTACATGAAGGCTAGTTCATAGTAGAAGGTTCTAGAGATGTGGAGAATTGATTTGAAAGACCTTAGAATTCCATGGATTTACATGGGAAGTCCTTAGAACATTCTAGTTGTGTAGAATATTCTAGAATGAGGGCTTTGTATATATGTGGGGACATTCTAGTAGTAAATGTTTGGCACAAAACATTTGTACCAAAAAAAAGTAGCGCCAACGATCAGAAAAAAATTTACCACTGATGTCAAACAATGTTATACATTTTTGGCATTGTCAAAGACCACGTGAATTTAGAACAAACCATAAATCCACGCAAATGATTTCAAGATCTGGGAATGAAGATTATAACTTACAAAATTGAGGGTCAGGAACAAAGTCACAAGGAAATTGGGCATGGTCATTCGTAATATATTTTATGTAGTTTCTTACAAAAAATGAAGAAAGGTAACTTCTTTGTCAAAAGAGATGTCGCATCTAAAGACGATTGTTTTTCCGATCTATATGGTTATCATTTGTTAATGTACTGCATAATGACATATTGGAGAAGAAAGCAAAGATTTCTAGATCTCTATATTCTATTTTTATTACTCTTATTGTTAAAATTTGATTCTGATTTTGATTATCATATACAATTAGTTGCAAATGCCAGATAATATTTCATTGACGTCCTAAAGTAGATCACACTTCTAAGGTTCGCCTCTTCATTTTCGATTAAAATTTTTATGTATTGATTATTTCTCTTCCTACCACTTACACTGGCTATCCTAATTAGATTTTTAAATTTTAAATCTATCCATTTATAACTTTCAATATGACAGACCATGATAGATGCATTGAACAAAGTTAATATTTAAGTTATCTAGGAAACATTTTAATGAATATATGACCCTTCGGGGTGGCCTAGTGGTTTGGACTTGGGACTTCCATGTTGAAGGTCTCAATGGGACTTCCATGTTGGAGGTCTCAAGTTCGAAACCCCTAGCCAGCGAAAAAACGGGGTTCGCCCTCTGGGTCGAGCTCGTCGCACAGGCTTGCCTAGTGCTGGTTACCTCTCCCATGTGGTTTGCGAGCTATTGCATAGATGTGGGGGTTTTACCCTATGCGCACCCAAAGAGTAGCACCTACGGCTTTCACTTGTCATCAAGAAGACATTTTAATGAATATGTGTCTTTTAGTTAAAAGGAAAAAAGTTCAATGTATTTGATGTCTCTAATTTGTCTTATATTTAATACTTTATGTTAATCAATCGAGTTATCAAAAATCCACAATTATTTTGTCTCAAATATACTTATTCTACTAATAATTTTCTACCGTGGACAAATGACGAGTGTGATTTGGTTGATATATTGGAAGAAATGAAGGTGTAGCTTTGGACCTTTTAATTGCTCCAATTGTTATAGACGATATATATGAATCAATTTGATAATTTAGGACTAAATTTGAATACTTAGTCTATCTAAAGGACTCACCCATGGCTAAATTGGAAATAATTACTTTTTACCATTTTAAATGATAATTTAGGATACTATAAGTTTTATGTGGTATAAGCTTCCTTACTAACATTAATTTTATCTGCAGAGTTTGAACAACTCTTTTTTCCCTTTTTAAGAAAGTACATGTACTTCCTTTTTTATATTTGTATTACTACTACACCAATAAATAAATTTATTTGAGTTGTATGGCTTTATACAAGCGATCTTCATTTTTGCACATAAGAGATTTGATATTCAAGTCTTAGCTTTTTTTCATTTTGTGTTTGTTAAGAGGGTATGTGGGTAGATAAGAAAGTATAGTGTAATGGTACCATGTAAAGATATGACAACCTGGGTCTAACTCAACCCCAAAAGCTAGCTCGTGAGGGGTGGTTTATCCAAGTCCATATAAGGAGACCAATTTCTCATCCCCCTACCGAAGTGGGACTTCTTAATAGTAACATAGTCAATATAAGGAAATCAGAAAAATTTACTGAATTGGTTATAGTTTAGTGTATTCTTCATGAAGCCAAAAAAATTATTGATGCCTATAGCATGTGCATTAGACATCAAAATAAATTGGTGCATACATACTTTTTTATCGATAATTGGAGCATACATACTCATTCTCTCAAAAACTAAAATACCTATTATTGTAATTTCTGATTGGCATTGTTTAAGCGATACTCGATCAAGTTTATACAACAAGTGCATACTATAGAATGCTTCAAAATCTAAATGTATTACATGGTTGTTATTGTATCTCCAACAAGGAATTAGCAAAGGAAACTCATAATTGATGGCACTTGAGTAGTACAACGGAATCTAATAGTTTTTTTTTGTTTGTGTTATCCCCATAAATCTATATTATTCGAAGGGCTTGCAAGATGGTCTCATTTAATGTTATTTGTTAGCGATAGAGATGAGGAAACATACAGTACGACTAAGATCTATTCTAAGTTCAAAAGCACAGAAAATTGGATTAGATCAAAGACCAGATTAACACTTCATCGATTATATGAGATGCATGAGTGTACAATTTAGAGACGGGTGAGCAGCATCATAATAAAGTAATTCTCCTCTATGTCATCTCAGTATCTAATTCACACATATATGAAGTGTTCAACAAATGGTATAAGTTTTTTTTACCCTCTATCTTCCCATTTCTAGCTTAATCTTACTCTTAATATTTGAGCAACATAGCAGTCAGACATTAGAGAGCAACAGAGCACTTGGGCAGTACTTTTATCCGCTACATGGAGGATTGCACAAGGTGAAACAATCCTCACTGTTGGATAGTATACAAGGACAATTTGCTCACCTAGTTAACTCTATATGTCTTTTCAAAAAGGATATAAACGTCAAACAACAAGACTTTTTGGTCATGAAAGAGCAACCAAAATGGATTATGTAAATATTATCTTTTCAAAAGGATACTAACTTGTCATGTTATTTTTATTCCACTTGTTTTTATGGAAATTTATCAAGTGTAGGTGGTAGGACTGTTAGTAGCTTTCCATCTCCTATACAAAGGAGACTTTGTATTAGTTGGAAGACATCTTTTGTTTCTACCTTCTATCATTTGTAAAAATTATGGAGTGATAAAAATTTCTTGTAGCTAAATTATCTCATGTTTCTTCCCCTCCAAGAGACCAAGACATGGGATGACGGGTGAAGGTCCTTGCTTCATTGCTCGAGTATAGTGTGCTAAATATTTTTAGTAGAATTATTCTATTGTAGAACATATGTTTTATGAGTTTACGCTAAGCCGGGCAATTAGTTAGCAGGAGTGCCTTTGTGAGCTAGGCTAGCAACCTCCTAGTAGGAAGACTTTTGTTACCATAATTCAATCTCTACTAGAATTTTATCATTCTACGATTCTAGTGCTACACCCGCCCCTTGTAGTCTAGTAGGATCTTGTTAGACAGATCAGCTAGTTAGGGGTGTTTGAATTTGCTCTTTTTAAGTGAATTATAAGTTAAAAGTCACAGGTCATAAGTTGGTAACCCCCAACTTATGACTTTTGGCTTTCTATTTACTATTTTAGCTTTTAAAAATTGCTTAAAAACACTTTTTGTGTTTATCCAAACACTTCCAGAACTAAGTTTAAAGCCAAAGTCACTAAAAGTAAGTCAATCCAAACACCCACTTAGTGGACTTACTAGTTTGGGGCAAATAATATTTTCATGAAGTTGTTCTTACCTAAACTAAACTTTCGTTGTATGAATACCAGATAACTCAGAGATTGAATATATAAAACAAGATGCAGTTTCAGAATTACATAGCAGTGTGCCATTCAGAGAAAAAGACTTAATAGTTGGCCCTGATGCTGGATTCAATGTTCAACAAATTAGTTCTTACTTTATATTGCTACTCCCTCCTTCCTACCAATGTATATGACATGATTTCCTTATTGGTCTGTCCACGAAAAAAGGAGATACATTTTTATGTATGGGGAAAATTTGATTTTAAAACCTCCAATTGTTTAGTAACTTTTAACTTCTAATCACCCTTAGTGAGAAACTTTTATAGTTACACAAATGCTATGGCATATTTAAACCATAAGTTCAGTCGTTAGAAGTCTTAAAGCCACAGAAATTTTATGGCATGTTTAAGACCACAAGTTTCAAAAGTCTTCCTTTAATTCTTAAACTTTGTGCCAAGGAAGTATTTTTATTTTGATTATTTATTTCGGTAAAGAAGAAGATGAACCAGAAGATCCTTATTAATTTCTAAGGCAAGGCAGAGGATTAATTAACAGTACCAGTTTCTCCAAAAAGAAAAAAAAGGAAAGGAAAGGAAAGTAAAGGAAAGAGGCTTAATCACATCATGCATATTATAAGAACAAGCAGATGATCTAATGGGGCAATAGAAAAGTTAAATCTTAATCAAATAAAGCACGAAATTGTTCTTTTTCAAAGAGCATGTACGGTGGTAAATATGCAACTTAATGTATAGAAGCAAAAGGGGGTGTTCCCATTTCTGTAATTATACAGGGGATAAGAAGTTAATCCATTAAATGCATTGGAGTATATAACTCACTTGTTATCATGCCCACCCACCAAAGTGTCTCATACAGGTATGAGTATCCTCCAACACCTGTAAAAATAAATTATGTCAAGTCACACAAACAATGTATCACCAAATGGTGTTTTGAAAGAACAGCACTATAAACCGTGAGAGGGATTGAAAGGGCACTTGGTAAGTATAGAAGTCCTAAAAAGCTAATGTGAATGTACATGAAAGACCAAATATCACACATTAAATTTCCTAATATAAGTTCCAAGATTAAGCATTAGGCCTGCTGCCCTTAAGTGGATGATAGTTGTTCTAAGTAACGAACAATCTTCCAAACAAATGTTTTAGGCAAAAAACAAAAATTGAAACCAAGCAACTCTAGTACTAAGAAACAACAAATGCAAACAGGGTTAGCAATGATTACAGATGGATTTGTTGGTTGAACATTTGAGGCTACATTACATTCACCAATCTACCACAGGATGCCCATTTCAATCCCAAATACCACTTAAAACAGCAATGATTATTCTAATATTTCATATTCACTGGATTCAACCAAGTCCATATAGCATCGGAAGGACAATAAGATGAGGATCATGGCCAAGTAACAGCAAGAGTAGGAGCAGCTATCTGAAGAGTTCAACATCATCTCCACATTCCAGTTGGAACGGTTAATATTAAGAAAATCCTCAGCACTCTGTAATTTAGACCGTAACACTAGCTACAAAGATGAGATAGCTCATAGCAGGCTTCTTGTAGACTAAGGGGGAAACCGGTACTGGACTAAACACCTCTAATTAAATCTAGATAAGAATTCTAGTTGATTTTCAATTCCCATGAGACAAATTCCAGAATAATATACACGCTTATATAGCACCTTATTTTTCCTTTACCTGACAACTCTTCCTACTACTTAACTGATATAACAATATTGACTGCTACTATTATGCTACAATCCCATAAGACTTTGGGCACATCTTTATTGCAATTAAAGTTCAGTTTGGAAACTGCATCAAGGAACTGAGCAACATGCAGTCTATACCCTTAAGCTGATCGTGTCTACAGTGGAGAGGTCAAATAATGAAGAAAAAAAGCTTTGGTTCACTTTCTAACTTTCAGTCGATAACCATATCGGTACTGTGTAAATGAGGCCACTTGTCACATTCAGAAGTTCACCAGTTGAACTCGTAACCGATAAAAGCTTATGATGTTCATTTCAAAACTCATGTATGCACCTGTTTAGCCATAAATATTCACAAGCAGCTAGTTTTCACCATAAAAATGAATCTCACCTCATAGCCTAAGCAGCAAAAGTCGCAAAGAAATTCACAAAGACACACAAAATAAAAATACAGTTACAAGTACAAGAATATTTAATATTAACTTAAGATTAAAAAGACTTGTACCAGCTCTGACACCGGAAGCACCAGCTTTCTTTAACCCTTTTTTCTTAATAATAAAGCTAGCACCAATGAATAAACTCGAGGACAAAGCGAGAACCAATCCTTTGATATTGTCAGATGACATGCCCTTGTACACATCTTTCCAGCTTTGCGTATCCATACCATCAACAAACCACAAGAAAAATCCAAAACCCTAATCGTCACTCTTTCATATATACACTACCTTTGACATACACCTGGAAAAAAAAATGTTTGGTCGCAACTAAAAGCTGCTTCTACATAGATACCGGGGAGCATAAAATGCAAACAGGTAAGTGAGAAATTGATACAAGAATTGGTGGGTTTAGAGATCTGCGGAAGAGGGAAAGGAAGGGAATTGGCAGTAGGCGTGAAGGGAGTTTATTCTCTTTGGGTTGATAGATCGGGGTGTGGTAGGAGAAGAAAGTGAGAAAAGTGGGATATGGAAGAAAATGGTTTTACCAAAATTATGACAAAAGTGGGATATGGAAGAAAATGGTTTTACCAAAATTATGACTCTCCCATGACTCAGCTTCTTCCTTTTCTTTCCAAACATCTTTTGTTATACGCAAGAAATTTAGTCCACTTTTGTGTGTTTTTCAATTTTCTCATGTTAAATTGGGATAAAAGTTTTAGAAAATATTTTTCAAATTAACTTATTTTTTTTAAAATTAGAGTTGTCAATATGGGCTAGCTTATTTCATTCGGGTTAATTTATACAGGCTTTGACATTTTACGGTTCAGACCGGGCTAGCCTATTTCGGCATCGGCCAGAAAATGGTCGGTCCAACCAACAAGTACGTGAGTTACAGGCTTGACGGGCCAACCCACTTTTTTTAAAAAATTATATTTTTTTATATTTATTAAATTAAATTTTAAATTATAATTTAAAATATCATCATAACTATCGACAAAACAATATTACATGATGTTAATGTTAGTACTTGTTAATTAAATCAAAATAAAATTATTTTTATAATATTTATTAGGGATAATTGCAGAGACCTCCATGTTTCCCTCTATAACACTCACCTCTCCTTTGGTTTATGATATTACGTCTACCTCCCTTATTTTCATTTACTTGTAACCATACTTTAAACCTATGTAAAATAAATATAAATTAATATAGATTTGACAATTTTATTCTTTTTTATATAAATTTCTTCTTTTTAATAAATATTATATAAAAATAACTCATTTAATAAATACTTTAAAAATAAATTAAACACAAAGACTTGTTTTTTTAATCTAACAAAGATCTAAGTCTTCAACTAAGCTGACCCACATTTTCACCAAATATTAACTCTTTATCTCTATTTCACCTTTACCACTTCACGTAAATTTTTCCCCACAATAACCCATCATTTTCCGTCAATAATTTCTTCAAATAAAAGATACAATTGAACTTTCCAAGAAAGAAATTCGATAAGAACGATAAGATTTTTTTCTAGATAAACATTTACACAAGCAAACAAGAAACATGATCCAACGAATTAAGATAAATCATTGAAAATTAGATCTAAACATTCATATATAAGGGTAAATTTGTCAAACATAAATTAATTTATATTTATTTAAATTGGTTTAAAGAATGGTTACAAGAAAATGAAAATAATGGAGGTAGACGTAATATCGTAAACTATAGGGAAGGTGAGTGTTATAGAGCGAAGCCTGGAGGGAGGTCTCTGAAATTATAGCGAAGCCTGGAGTGAGGTCTCTGAAATTGTCTCTATTTATTAAGTTTTTTTTTTCAAGTAAAAGTATAAATATATAAATAAAAATATTAACCTAATTATTTTGAATTTGGACTCTCTTTAATTTTAAATTTTAATATTATTATATTTTTTAATTAATTATTATTGGCCCACGGGCCGGCCCTACCTATATTTCTCAAGTCCATCAAATCAACAAACTTATTCAGGTCAGGCTAGCTCTTTTCTTAAATGGGCTCCAAAAATCTTAGCCCAACCCTATTAAATCCCGGGTTAGGCCAGGCCGGCCCAACGGCCTAGCCCATATTGACGGCTCTACTCAAAATCAAGGAAAATGACTTCCCTTCAAAAATTAAGCAAAACATTTTCCGAAACTCTCCTCCTATTTCAAATTACATTTTTCTTTTTGGAAAAAACATCAACTTTAGAAAAATATTTTCAATTTCAAAATTTTATTTTTTCACCCGATCCCTGACCCATCCACACACCCACTCACCACCGGTCAGCCCCCCCAAACCCCAGCCCCTCCCCATAAAATTAATTTTGATTTATTAAAATATTTTTAACTTTAAGTTTTTATTTTTAAACTCCTACCCCCCCCTCCCCCGGCCC
>NC_028646.1:30715600-30729142 GCF_001406875.1 Solanum pennellii
ATTTTTCATTCATAAATCAAACACTAAAAATCATTTTCGAAAAATATTTTCTACTCACCAACCAAACATGAGAAAATAAGTCCAAAATCTACTTGTTTTCCAGGAAAATATTTTCTAGGAAAACATTTTCCATAGAAAAACATTTTCCTCCATACCAAACACACCCTTAAGATTACAATAATTTAGTTTTTATATTTGAAGGTGAATAATTTATTTATTTTAAATATGATAAATACATCATTCAAAAAGAGTACTTTAAACTTTTGTTTGTTAAAAATTATATATTTATGTTTGTGTTATAAAATATTATTGTAATACCTCTAAATACTAGATCAACATTCGCATGTTGATACACCATTGTTTGATTACTAAAATATGTTTTATTCTCATTTTGTGAACTTGAAATTTTGTGATATTTGTAATATTGCTTAACAGCATTGTGATCGTAATTTAAGGTATTGTATGAAGGTATTTAAGTAATTTTCATATATAAAGGAGAAATATAGACAAGGTGATGTGACACCTCTCTATGATCTCTATTTGTATTTATTGTTTTTCTCTTCTGCTTCTTTTTGGTGTTTTTGTTTTTTTTGTATTATTATCTAGATTAATTATTTTATTGTAAAAATAAATTATTGATTTATTACAAAAATATTATATTAATGAATAAACATTTTCAACAAAGACTCTTCACATGCCAACTAACAAGAAATGATTATTCATAACTCATACTTTTCTAATTTCTATTCTTAATAAAAAAGATTATTATTATTTTTTGTCCTTCTTCGAATTACAATTACAAATTACAAAATAAATATAATTTTATCCTTATTATTTAATTTATTTAGAAGTTTCCACTTTTCTTCTTTAAATCAATTCTTTTATTATAAATGTNCATATGAGGATCATAGAGGAGGTGATGTGGCACCTCCTATGACATCCATTTCAATTTCTGTTTTTTCTCCTTTTTTGATTTCTTTTCCAATTTTTATTAAATATTTTATTTATTAATTAAAAATTTTAATCATATTTATTATTCTAATTATATCACTTAGTTACAACAAAACCTTCATCTATTTACATTCTCTATTTGAATAATATTCAACTTATTTCTAATTGTTCTTATGATTATACAATCTATAAATAACAATTAACTATGTTCAATGTTCAATCATTTTCTTTTCATTTTCATTTTCTCATTCTTTCTTTTTACTAGTATAATTTTTTTCTCTTTTAAATTTTTTTTCATCTTTTTAATCAATCGTGCACTTAGTAATGTCACCATATGGTCTTCATTTTGATAAAGATCATAGATATATTCTTCAAGATTCATGAAATGGATATTTACATTATTTTGGTACAAGTCAATCAAAATGAAAAAGAAATCTTAATTATCTTAAAAGATTTCATCAAAAAGTTGGTCATATTAGTACAAAAAATTGAATGATTTCCAAATATTTTGAAGATTCATTTATGTATTGTTTTGATTTCAACTGATATTATTCTCTTTTTTTTTATTTTGATTAAATATATAATTTCATGTTATTCAACAAAATTAAATTATGAAACTCTAATTATCTACACATTAGAAAGCTCAATTAACATTTTCTTACTCATGTAACACCCTAAAACGAACTAACGCGAACTAGAGCTTTATGAATGTTTCTTGAGTTAATTTTGTGTTAAAGTGAGTTACATTAATTTCCTTAGGCAATTTGTAAAGTTTGGTTAAGTTGGAGGTCAAACGTCCAAGAACGTACATTACGTTCGCAAGGAGCCTTAGAAAGTGCTAGTGTGTCTTCATGTGTTTGAGTGAATTGTACGTGTTCATTTTGTTTGAAATTGGTGTGGGGTGTTCCTGAGACCTAGACAACCATGTTTAGGGGTTTAAAGTCCAGGTACGACCCTACCTAGGACCCACGAGGGGCCCTAGAAGAGGACACCATCTCTTGGCAAGAAGCTACCAAGCAGTGACCAAACGACGACCCAAGGGACGGTCCATTTGTCAATAAACGATCCGTCGACCATGGGCATCGATTGGAATTGCAAGACAGCTCTTGAATGGAGCTAAGTCCCAACCAACGACCCTCCACCAACAGGCTGTCGATGGACAAACGGTCTGTTGGTTGGAGCCATCTGTGAGGACTGCCCAAAAGTTGTCACATTTTTGCAGCTTTGGCTTGGGGTGTTTTGTAAATTCACCCCAAGTCTTTTATGACCCTAGGACCATATTTTTAGTGCTTTTAAGGTATATAACTAGACTTGGCCCCTCACTTCAATATTCAAATTCTCTCTCTAAAAACAAACTCTCTCAAAGTCACTATTGGAGCTAGGACTCAAGAAAGAACTAGGAGCGCTAGTTGGACGTGTTTCTTCATCAAAATTAGTGGGTTTCCTTCTCATTGAGGTATGGTCATCCTTGAACCCCCTTTCATTCAAGGAGTCATTTCTAAAAGATTTCAAAAAGGGTTTTCAAACTCTATCTTCTCCTACTTTTGATTCTAAGCACGGGTCTTCATGTAAAAGTTTTTTAATGATTCAAATAGGTTCCTTCTAGTATTAATTGATGATTTTAATGTCAAAAGCCTAATGAACTCATGCTTATGCACATTTTCAACTTTTAGCTTAAGAAACGGGTTAAATGAACATGTTTATGTAGTATTTGAGCTTTGTTTTCTTTATGTTGTTGATATGGTCTAGCTACTGCCCTAAGGGCCTTATTATGATGAATTATTGAGGAATTGGTTATAGGTGGTGAAAGCTTGATTAAATGGAGAGTTACTTATATTGCATAATTCTTATTATAAATTACTCTTGAGAGGTATGGTTCACCTTCTTGGTGGCGGTGTTTACTTGATGTATTTGGATATGTATTTATATATATATATATATATATATATATATATATATATATTTGGTATATATTATGAGTATGTCTTTTAAGGCCTAATGTGTGAATTGAACTGAAAATGATGAGATTCATGTTGATGTGCTTTATGAAGCTTGAATTGTATGTCTTGTTTAGATTATGCCTTAATGAAGTATGTGTATATCTTGAGCATGCTAGTATGTGAGAAATGATGAATGAAAGTGTAAGCATGCCTAGAATTCAATGTTAATGAAAGTGATGATTTATGTTTAAGGTGTGCCCTCATGTACACACACACTTTGAACGAACTGAATGAATGATTGAAGTTGAAAATTGTGAGAGAGTTTTGGGGTGAGCACTCATTGTCAGTTGACATGAAGTGTTTAGTACCAACCTCACTACCTCCCAAGAGCTTTATAGTGTAGGTTGGAGGATGGATGCCCATTGTTAGCTGAGATGGGATGTCCAAAGTTATCCTTGACCTTAGTAATGAATGTTTAAGACTCCGTGGGGATGTTATGCTTAGCACCGAGAGGATTTGAAGAAGGGGTGGATGCATTGTGAGTAGAGATGTTGTACCCAATGTACCTCTTGAGATGAGTACTCCTTGTAAGTAAAGAGAGAGTTACTTAGTAGAAATCTCCTTATCCCTTTATTATGAGCCCGCATAGGTGTAGCTATTGGAAAAACCATGTAAAAGCTAAGAGAAAGACCCTACCCTAGGCAAGTGGGGAGCCCTCATCCGATAAGGGCAGTATCGGGATTCCATGTCTAGCTCAAATGATCTATGTCGGTTAAAGTTATTTCTCCACAAAAGAATGCAAGAAGTAAGTCTCCTAAAAGAACATACTACTTAGGGTAGGTGGTGGTATGAGACGCTATCTAACCATTGCACTCAGTAGACCTTTCGAAAAAAAGGTCTTGGTGGGTTACATCATGTGTTGTAAATGAAGTTAGATAATCTAAGGTCTAATGTTAAGGAAGTATGTTAAAACTAAGTTCTATGTGATGAAGTTAGGAGTGACTAATGAAGGGTGCTTAATCTAAGGGAATCCTCAAGGAGCACTAAGTCACGATTTCTAATTTCCACTCTAATAAATGTCACGATTCTATATTGGACGTGGTGACACTCGTCTTATGCCACCAAGACAAGTCAGCCTAAAATTCAATAATATACGGAAGAATTACAATCAACTAAAAAAATACCCCCAAAACCTGGTTGTCACGTGTACAAGCCTCTAAAGTATTACAATTGATTCAAAAGAAAACACTAGTCTCAAATGAACTTGTTTCTAGAATAGAACAAGATCATACTAAGAAGAAAGAAAGTCCGCTGAGACGATAAACAACTATCTTACTAATCTCCAAGAAGCCTCAAAAAAGAAGAGAATGACAAGTACCACAAAAATCCAGGCTTGTAACCTACAAAAATTTGTAGAAGCAAGGGGTGAGTATCAAAGCACACGGTACTCAACATTTAAATACCTAAAAACAAGCTAAGTAGATGAAATACGGGTACTCCTACCACCCCAACCGAACCTCCACAGCTATAACCTGCATAAAAATCAGCACAACCTAATAGCTCACTATTTACATAGCACGTAAATTAACAACTCTTAGACAAATTACATATCCTCTACAACAACACTTTAACAAATTACATATTCTCAATAATAACACTTCGACAAATTAAATATCCTCAATAACAAGCTCAGTATTCATCAATCACAAGTTTCGCAGAAATGAAATCACAAGATCAACAAAACACAATATCAAGTTCACAAATGATAAGTATGTGTAATGCAATGTCAAAAATAATGATGCATGTCTGACCTAGTGATACACACCCGCTGTCTCTCAATCTGGGACCCATGGGGGACATATGCATGCATCTGTTACGGTGCACGATACGACCCTCAATAATAGTAAACATCGTGGTGCGCGATACGTCCCTCCAAATATAGTATCCATCGCGGTGCGCGAGACGTCCCTCGAAATGGTACATCCTCTTTAAGTTCTCATTCTTTCTCAATGCACATAATACTTGTCACAACCATATCTCAGAATAATGCAAATGACATGTTCACACAAATAATGAGGAGATGACCATTTTCATAACATTGCACAATTCAAAGTACCACAAACATGATGTCACCTTAATAATGATTCAACAAGTCTTCAAACCTTTCTCAACACATCACACATAAACAATGAATTACGTTGCCTTTTGTTACCTTTTTTTCATCATTAAAATTAATCAATATAAACAGTCAACCCATCACCAAGTCCCATTACTCCCAAACATATACCATAAGGAAATACACGCATTCCATACACTTAACAAGAGTTTAGAATTTCACTTGCCTCAATCAATCAAGAATTCACTCTGGAACTTAAGGTCTTCCACTTTCGTTGAACTTCCAACTCAAAGCAATCTATTCAAATAAATGACCACAATAAGATTTCAAGACTAACAACACCCACATACTATGCTAGTCTAGACTCAAAAACTTACTATACTATACAATCAAGTTCATAATCTTGATGCCAATTAACATTTTAATTATCATATTTTCCAATTTTTAAGTCTAGGGTTAAGTTTCAATTTCTCCATATAATACAACGCTAATAGTTTTTATATAATATAATACATTTAACATTTAATTACCTATCTCAATATGGATAAACTTAAAATATAAAATGAAATCAAAATTAAAGTCTAGTTAATAACGAAAATCAATAGCTAAACCACAAAGGAACACGTTGCAATCTGCCTGTTGCAGATTATACTTTCCTTTCTCTCATTATCTAATAATGCTCCAATCATTAGCCATCCGTATGTCATGATTATCTTCAAATTTTGTCTTTATGCCTTTAGTTAAAATTACAACAAATTTCCAGTGAGTTTTCACTATTCTTCTTTGCACAAGTAATAAGAGTATTGATTATTGCACACTGTCAATTATTGCAAATCAAAACTACGACATAATGTTGTAATCTAAAAATCAGTTACTTTACCTCCATTGTCTCTCGTGCCGTTCCATGCCATATAAAGTATTATTTTCTTAAGCAAAAATAGGTGATCACCAAAGCCATAAAATTTTAAATCAATTTCTACTATAGTGTATCGCCAACTTAACAAAATTTTGCATCACTTCCATGTCGAAGCATCTCAGCAATAAGGTGCAAACGATATTTGTCACTATCAACCAATCATTCAATAATCTGAGTGGAAATCAATTTGGTTCTTTGCTGTAGATGGATTCTTCTTCCAGCCGAAACGAACACATGTTAGTTTCTGCCTCTTCTCCTTTTCTAAATTATTCTAACACTATTTAATCCCTATAACTTATCTCAATTATGGGCCAAGTGATATAGGGTTTTTAAGTAAAAATTTTCAAATTTGGCCTATTATTATCATTAACTAAATAAATAGCCATCAATTTAATAATCATATCTATGAAATAACTCTAAATTTTCAAAAATAATTTTCTGGGTCATTACAATATCCACCACCAAAAATCATGTTCGTCCTCGAACATAATGAAGAATGAAGATTAATAAATGTTATTAAAAGCTTAAGGTATAATCTCTAGAGTCAATGTTTACCTCTCCAAGTGGGCTCATCTTTAAGATCATTCCATCTAGATTAATTATTAAGAACTGAACTTTGGAATCAAAATTTGAAAGATCTACAAATCAAGAGTGATTATGAAGCGACAAACTAACTCATGAACTCAAACTAAAGTAAAACCCACTAGACCTTAATACAACCATCATAACAAAAATTTTCTCACATAACCAGATAACCGTCTGATCAGAAGTGAGGTAAATTAACCACCATGATGCACAAACCATCATATATTTTATAAAATTCCTTTGTCACAACATAGCCTTTTTACGAGCTTAGTAAATTATAAAATATGATCTTTAGACATCGATTACTCATCAAGAGAGAATAAATTTAGCTAACCCAAAAAAGAATAAGATCAAGTAACTACCTAGATAATTGTAACTCTTCATAGCTCTTATATAAGTTCTCATAAGCAATGTTGTGAGCGTAGAACTACTTGTATACTTCAATTATCTGAAATAACACCAAATCTACCATAACTGAAATGACCAGGTCTGCCCAAGGATCCTACCCTATGAAGAAGACATAAGAGGATCGATATATCCAATCCACCACAAGAATTCACCTATAGATGTAGAAACACACACGAGCATATGCAGCGAATCACACTCCAAATCATTTCTAAAACGAAGTAGGTGGTCACCTAAAAATGTACAAAATCAAGGCCGGATAACATAAGTTACTCTTTTCATAGTGAACATATCAAACAATTATATTCAAATGACTCCATATCAGAATTTTTAGCCACCCACAATCAACTAGCCTGATATCATTACAATCTTACACATACTCGATTTATCAAACCTCACATACTTCTCACAATACTCCATTGAAGTCGACACTCTTAGTATCAACAAACACCATAATCATACCATCCATTTACCTTACTCTCAAACCATCAATAGTATCAAAGTCTTTTTAGTAAATACATTGTAACCTCCAAAATTTTGAATTATGACTCTCTCTCTTTCCATTTAAGCATTTCATGACATATATGAGTCACACCTAAGACTGATAACACTACTTTTAAAATACTTTTCCATCGAGGTAAAATAATTGAATCATACCCAGTGTCAACTTCACGCGAAATTTTTACATATCATTTTTACTACCATTCATACCATCATGTATCTCATGCCAAAGCTTAACGAAATCCTTGGTCACTCCAATAATTATGTATACTATAAGCTCTAACCTCTACTTACCATCAAATGTCTGTGTAACATATCATAACAATTTATGTTGTCTCATAAATATAGTAGTCTCAATCCCCGCAAAATCCTTAATAACCCTGTATAACTGTAGGTCCATATTTTTTTATGTATCCTTAAGTTATCTATCATAATTTGAAAAATCTACCTCGACATAATCACATAGAATCTTTCACACCTAGTTGCTTGTCACCCAACCAAAAACTCAATCTTTAGAAAAATTGATGATAACGTTCTAGTAAGTCCCAAATCTAGTTCACATTTCACAGTCATATCTATACTCATAGGCATAAATTAATAAATCCTTCAACTACAAACCAAAGCCTTATACGAGAGTTCTTATTCCTTCACTTTTCTTAAATTTTTCCCATGACACAAAATTCTAAATATCTTGAACCCTTCAATACACCAGACTTTTGTTCTTTTTGTTGACTCGCTCCCCAATCTTATTATTGGGTCTAAAACATCTAATATTTTTACCTTATCCTCAAAATAAAGGCTTAATGGAAATCTTCCTTATTTTTTGAAAATAAAAATAACACATATTATGACATAGAATATATACAAGTCCTTCCAAATACTCAATATTCAATGCAATCGATCATTTCTTATTTTACCAATTCACACCTTGACAAAACATACTACCACGGCCATAAACTCATCATGAAAAACTTGAATTTTTTTAATCCCAACCATGCAACACAATCCCATTATATATTAACATTAGCTCATACCTGGAAATTATTTTTTTTCTATGAATTCATGTATCTTAACTTATCATTGATCGCCTCTCCGTTGATCTTATCATATCTTTCACAAAAAAAAATTTCAATCATACTCATTACCAAACTCAAAATCACGAAATAAACTTATCATCACACTCGAGTTGAACGTATGAAAACTTCTTTCTCAAATTTTATCCAACAAATTTTAATCAATATGATGAACCTGTAAAACTATAATAATAATCTAGGCAAAACAAATGAAACCACATATCTTTGAATTCAATTATCCACACTTTTTGACATCCTTGACTCTTACAATCTGAGTAAATATACTTGTTCTCACCTCTTTCTGAAGGCTACACTATATCCCGCTAATTTATTTATTTACTTATTTCATTATGGCTCTAGCTCCTTTAAATTCTATCTATGCAGTGCTTCAACACCTCTTATAGCTTTCCTAGCAATCAAGCTACTCATTAAATAGTATCAAACCTCAACCTCAAATACTCACAAGTCGTCATTACAATACAAAATTTATTTAACAAACAATCTTTATCATATAATTGCATCCTAAGCACTATCCATCACGATCTCTTGTTATCGTCATGCTCAGTTAGTTTCTTCATCATCACAAAGTCAATCTTGTAATCCACATGACACCCCAAACCCAGCTATACCAATTCAAAATCCAGGGGCTAACCCAATGTATACGTGTTTCCTTACTAAAATTCTCAGTTACATTCACACAAATATACTCATTCAGACTTCCTTTACCTTTAAGCTTCTCATCCGAATATCGATCCACTTCCACGGAGCTTACGATGGAATACCACTCATTTAAAATCTTTGAGATACACGTCACGACCTAAACACATCAATATTGTACCAAAGATCCACCACTAAAAGCTTTCTTATATATAATTATTAACTCATTCTTCCGTAGTGAAAAAAATTAGTTGGTTTCTCAAATATGAATGCAACACCAAATCTTATTATATGAGCATGTGATACAATTGATAAATCCTTAAGTAGTTAGTATTTACACTTGACAATTGACATATCTGTTTTCATATACCACTAGTACCATATCGTGAAAGTCTATTAAATTCACCACTAGAACACATCATACCTATCTAGAAGATTGTATCCAAAATAGCACATACATCTTATGACAACTTACTCTCTTTTCTCAATTTACATTGTTCATTATCTTGCCATCATTTTAATTCATCCACTTTCAATTATCGAACTACATTGCCTATACCACAGAAGTATTATTCTTTGTACTAGGGTAACTAACCTAAACAAATTCATGAAGTCCCTCAAATCATTGTTTAACCTCAGTATTCAAATATCCTCAATATGTATCATCAAGCCAACACCTTACTTAACTTCTCATAATTATTGAACATTCTTAATCTGACCAAATATTTTATTTCATAAGTCTATCACTTTCACCTTAGTATTAGGTCTAACATTCAAGTTATACACAACATACCAACTACTCACATGAGAAACTATGCACGAGTCATCACATAAATGAGAGCGAATGGAAGGTTGCTATAAGAATCGGGCCGAACAAAGGATGCACGATAAAGATTCAAGAAGTGAAGATTTTTCCTAAAAGTCACTATAGCCTCTCAAAGATAAGTACAGACGTCTCCGTACCGATCCTCAAGACTCTACTTAGACTTAGCTTGTACACACGTGAGACCTGTGAACCTGGGCTCTAATATCATTTTGTCATGACCCTAAATTGGACGTGATGACTTTCGCCTTATCCAACCAAGACAAGTCAGCCTAAAACTCAATAAATATAATAATATGCTGAAAATTTACAATCAACTAAAAAAATACCCCCAATACTTGGTTGTCACGTGTACAAGCCTCTAAAGTATTACAATTGATTCAAAACAAAACACTAGTCTCAAATGAACTTGTTTCTAGAATAGAATTATATCATACTAAGGAGAAAGAAAGTCCGCTGAGAAGACAAACAACTACCTTACAAATCTCCAAGATGCCTCGGAAAAGAAAAGAATGATAAGTACCACAAAAATCCAGGCTTGTAACCTACAAAAATTTGTAGAAGCAAGGGGTGAGTACCAAATCACACGGTACTCAACAATTAAATCCCTAAACACAAGCTAAGTAGATGAAATACGGGTACTCCTACCACCCCAACCGAACATCCATAACTGTAACTTACATAAAAATCAGCCCAACCTAACAACTCACTATTTACATAGCACGTAAATTAACAACAACACTTAGACAAATTACATATCCTCCACAACAACACTTTAACAAATTACATATCCTCAATAACAATACTTCAACAAATTATATATCCTCAATAACAAGCTCAGTATTCATCAATCACAAGTTCCGCAGTAAGGCAATCACAAGAGCAACAAAACACAATATCAAGTTCACTAATGACAAGTATGTGTAATGCAATGGAATGCAATGTCAAGTATAATGATGCATGTCTGACCTAATGATACACACCCGCTGTCTCTCGGTCCAGGATCCATTGAGGACATATCTGTCCATGCATCTGTCGCGACGCATGACACGACCCTCGATAATAGAAAACATCGCGGCGTGCAATAAGTCCCTCAAAATCTAGTATCCATCACGGTGCGCGATACGTCCATCAAAATGGTACATCCTCTATAAGTTCTCATTCTTTCTCAATGCACATACACTTGTCACAACCATGTCTCAGAATAATGCAAATGATATTTTCACAAAAATAATGAGGAGATGACCATTTTCATAGCATTGCACAATTCACAGAAACACAAAAATTATATCACCACAACAATGATTCAACAAGTCTTCAAACCTTTCTCAACACATCACCCATAAATAATTAATCACATTGCCTTTTGTTACCCCTTTTTCATCATTAGAATTAATCAATATAGATAGTCAACCCATCACCAAGTCCCATTAATCCCAAACATATACCACAGGGAAATACACGCGTTCCATACATTTAACAAGAGTTTAGAAATTCACTTGTCTCAATCAATCAAGAATTCACTCTGGAACTTAAGGCCCTCCCCTTTCGTTGAACTCCAACTCAAAGCAATCTATTCAAATAAATGACCACAATAAGATTTCAAGACTAACAACACCCACGTTACTATGTCTAGTCTAGACTCAAAAACTTACTCAAATATACAATCAAGTTCCTAATCTTGATGCCAATTAACATTTCAATTATCATATTTTTCAAGTTTTAAGTCTAGGGTTAAGTTCCAATTTCTCCATATAATACAACGCTAATAGTTTTCATATAATATAATATACTTAATATTTAATTGCCTATCTCAATATAGATAAACTTAAAATATAAAATGAAATCAAAATTAAAGTCTAGTTAATAACAAAAATCAGTAGCTAAACCACAAAGGAACACGTAGCAATCTGCCTGTTGCAGATTATACTTTCCTTTCCCTCACTATCTAATAATGCTCCAATCATTAGCCATCCATATGTCATGATTATCTTCAAATTTTGTCTTTATGACTTAAGTGAAAATTACAATAAATTTTCAGTGAGTTTTCACTATTTTTCTTTGCACAAGTAATAAGAGTATTAAGCAGCGTACTCTTTCAATTATTGCAAATCAAAACTACGGCATAATTTTGTAATCTAAATCAATTACTTTACCTCCATTGTCTCTCGTGCCGATCTATGCCCCATAAAGTATTATTGTCTTAAGCAAAAATAGGTTGATCACCAAAGCCATCAATTTTAAACCAATTTCTACTACAGTGCGTCGCCAACTTAACAAAATTTTGCATCACTTTCACGTCGAAGCATCTCGACAGTAAGGTCCAAACGATATTTGACACTATCAACCAATCAATCAATAATCTGAGTGGAAATCAATTTGGTTCTTTGTTGTAGATGGGTTCGTCTTCCAGTCGAAATAAACACATGTTAGTTTCTGCCTCTTCTCCTTTTCTAAATTATTCTAACACGATTTGATCCCTATAACTTATCTCAATTATGGGCCAAGTGGTGTAGGGGTTTTAAGTAAAACTTTTCAGATTTGGCCTATTATTATCAATTAACTAAATAAATACCCATCAATTTAATAATCATATCTATGAAATAGTTTTAAATTTCCAAAAATATTTTTCCGGGTCATTACAATAAATTAATTCATTATTTTTTTACACTCTTCTAATTATAAATATTACAATAAAAATTATTTTAAAAAATAAATTAATTTTTCTTTATTATTTAATTACAACCAATTTATCTATCTACATATAAAGATAGAATATTAAATATAAATATGATTATGTGGTACCTTTCGATAACCCCAATTATATTTTATTTTTTTCTAAACTTTTTAGCATTTTGTTTATTTTTCTTTATCAGTGTGATATTTTAAAAAAATAATTCCAAAATCTCCTCTTCAAATAATTACTCAATAGTATTATTCTCCATAATTCAAATTTTTTCATCTATGTAACTTCTAATTTATTATGGGTAATTAATAATATTCATGTTTCAAAACCTTTCAGGTGGATGATCCCCTACAAATTGATGTGCAAGTTATGTAATCTTTCTTATCTTACTTAGTTGCTACAACTAACAATTTTACGGAGATTTTTTATAGGACTTTGTATTTTCTTAGCATCATTTTCTTTTTTTTATACATATTATATATATTTATAAGAGTGTACTAATATTTTTGGTATATTGCAATCATGACTTTATTTTTCGTTCTGTAATAATAATTATTGTGTTGCTATTTTCTTAATCGTAAATATTTGATTTTCATATTAGATTCATGCAATATTAAAAAATTAAGTGTAGTATATTATTAGTTGAATAATGCAAATATGATATTCCTATTGAATTATTTATGTAGTGTTGATATGATTTCTCAATATACTGAAGATGATTTTCACAAAAATAAAAGTCTATCTTTTATTATTTTACAAGCAACAGATTATGAAAGATGTAATTATTTTAGATAAAATAATATTGTAAGCATGACTTGAAATTAGTTGTATATTTCCACTCTACGAATTTCAGTATCTCTCTCTCTCTCTCTCTCTCTCTCTATATATA
>NC_028646.1:30739142-30741292 GCF_001406875.1 Solanum pennellii
AAAAAATTTGGCATTTTTTATGTCGGAATCCGGATCACCCAAAAAATGGTTTGCTATAGCACAAGATTCTGATGTGCTTTGTCTTCGAATGATAGACTGGATTTTTCACCAACTGTATGGCACTCTGGCTATCTGAGTAATCTCGCTCTGCTTCTTTCCCAATTCCTCAAGATAATCTGCATGCCATATCATCTCTTTCCCAGCTTCAGCTATTGCCACATACTCAGCTTCAGTAGATGAAAGAGAAACACACTTCTGAAGCCTGGACATCCAACTCACTGCTGTTCCACCTATGGTGTAAATGTACCCGGATGTACTCTTGCTCGAGTCGACATCCCCACCAAGATCAGCATCCACAAAACCCTGTAGAGTCACATTGCCTTTGCCAAAACAAAGTGAAGTACTGGATGTACCTCTCAGATATCTCAAAAGCCACTTCACAGCTTCCCAATGCTCTTTCCCAGGGTTCGCCATGTACCTGCTAACAGCTCCCACTGCATGTGCTATATCAGGTCTAGTGCAGACCATAACATACATCAAACTACCAACTGCTGAAGCATATGGAACAAGTGCCATGTTATCACGCTCCTCGGCAGTCTTGGGTGACTGCTCCTTTGACAATTTAAAGTGATTTCCCAATGGAGTAGTCCTGGGCTTAGCATTATTAACCCTGAATCTGCTCAACACCTTCTCAATGTACAACTCCTGAGATAAATTTAAAGTGTCAGTAGACCTATCCCGAGAAATCTTCATCCCCAAAATCTGCTTTGCTGGACCCAAAGCTTTCATCTCAAACGCTGAAGACAACCTTGTCTTCAGATTGTTAATCTCCCTCATACTAGATCCTGCAATCAACATATCATCCACATACAAGAGTAGAAAGACATATGAATCAGTGTATTTCTTGATGTAACAACAAGGATCCTTTTCAGCTTTGCAGAATCCATTCTTGGTCATAAAGGAGTCAAACTTCTTGTACCACTGCCTTGGTGCTTGCTTTAGTCCATACAAACTCCTGGTGAGCTTGCACACCATGTGTTCCTTGCCTGGAACCACAAATCCTTCCGGTTGCTACATATAGATCTCTTTGTCCAGATCTCCATGTAAAAACGCTGTTTTTACATCCATTTGCTCTAGATGCAAATTCTCCGATGCCACAACACTCAACAGAATTCGAATAGAGGTTAACTTCACAACAGGAGAGAATATTTCAGCATAATCAATACCTTTCCTTTGTGAATATCCTTTAACCACTAAACGAGCCTTGAACCTTCTTTTCCCATCTGGTTCAGTCTGGATTCTGAACGCCCACTTGTTCAGCAAAGCTCTCTTCCCTGCAGATAACTCAGTCAACACCCATGTGTCGTTCTTCTCAAGTGACCTCATCTCATCATCCATGGCTTGCTCCCACTTGATCGAATCCTTCACCTGTAGGGCCTCATCAAATAACTCTGGTTCCCCTCATCAGTCAGCAATAGATAGTGTAATGAAGGTGAATACCTATCCGGTGCCCTCATGGATCTGGATGATCTCCTAAACACCTGCTCAGTTGTAACTTGCTCCACTTCAGATTCTTCAGTAGGAGTTGGTTGAGTATCTGCTTCGACATCTCTGGGGTTACTCTTCTCCAACTCAACCTCAACTCCCACTTGCTTTGTAATCTCTATAACCTTCTGCTCTCTGTCCTTGTACAGGACAGACTCATCAAATGTCACGTCACAATGGCTCAGGATCTTTCTGTTCTCGTCATCCCAAAACCTGTAACCAAACAAATCAAAACCATAGCCTATGAAGTAACACTTCACAGCCTTGGCATCAAGCTTGTCTCCCTTTTCTGGATCAACATGAACATAAGCAGTGCAACCAAAAGTCCTCAAGTGTGAGTACTTGAGTTCTTTTCATGTCCACACCTCCTCTGGAATCTTGAACCCTAAAGGAACTGATGGTCCCCTGTTGATCAAGTATGCAGCTGTGCTCACAGCATCCGCCCAAAGTGTTTTGGGCAGCCCACAGTGTATCCTCATACTCCTTGCACGCTCATTCAATGTTCAGTTCATCCTCTCAGCAATTCAATTCTGCCTTGCCTTACCAGGAACTGTTCTCATCAATCTGATTCCCTCAGCTGCACAAAATGCCTTGAACTCTGATTT
>NC_028646.1:30741578-30773578 GCF_001406875.1 Solanum pennellii
ACCCATATCAACAGACTTCAGACCCTCGAATGCTCCTTTTGCAACCAGAATCTTCATTCCTTTAGTACTCATGTGTCCAAGTCTGTTGTGCCACAGACATGAACCGGAAGCACCTTCAGCAACAGCGGCCATGTTTATACACCCTGCAGTGGTGTACAAGGTTCCAGATTTGGTGCCACGAGCTACTACCATAGCACCTTTCACGATCTTCCACGAGCCTTTCCCAAACTCTGCTTCATATCCCGTGCTATCCAACTGACCAACAGAGATCAGATTTTTCTTGATCCCAGGAATATATCTGACATCCTCCAATGTCCACTGGTTTCCCGAGGTGGTCTTTATGCAAACATCCCCCTTTCCTTCAATCTCTAAGGCTTTATTGTCAGGAAGATAATATACTTTTCCAAAATTTCCACATTTGAAATTTTGGAACAACTCCTTGCTTGGAGACGAATGGAAAGATGCACCAGAATCTAAAATCCATGATTCAACCGGGCTGTTCACACTAAGGATTAGAGCATCCCCAATGTCCTCTGCTGAATTTACAGAATCATTGTCATCTCCAAATTTATGATTCTGTTTCTTCTTTGGCTTTGTACAGTTCGTCCGAAAGTGCCCTTTTTCTCCAGAGTTCCAACAAGTCACGTTTGATTTATTCAGGGATTTTCCTCGATTCTTTGATTTTGATCGACCATGTTGATTTTGGCCTTTCGTCTTACTTCTCCCACTTCGATCAACGCTGAGAGCACTGCCCGATGAATCTCCCATTTCTCGTTTGTGAATACTTTCGCTAAGAACAACATCACGGAATTCATCAAACTTCAGTTTCTCAGATCCACAGGAACTGCTAATCGCAGCAACAACAGTAACCCAAGACTCGGGCAGGATGACATCAAAATCAACGCCGTAATTTCATCTTCGAAATTAATATCCACAGAATTGAGTTGACTCACAATCATATTGAACTCGTTTATATGATCAGAAATGGATCCATTCTCAGACATCTGTAAATTGAACAATCTACGCATCAAATATACCTTGTTTATAGCCGATGGTTTTTCATACATGTTTGACAGTGCCTACAACAGACCGGACGTAGTCTTCTCCTTCACGATGTTGAACGCCACGTTTCTTGACAAAGTCAACCGAATCAACCCTAGAGCCTGGCGATCCTTGAGTTTCCACTTCTCCTCCGTCATGGATTCCAGCTTCACCACGGTCAACGGTTCATGAATATCTTTCTGGTACAGATAATCTTCGATCTGTATCTTCCAAGCTTTGAACTATCCATCTTCAGTGATCGTGTTGAATCTCCTTAGCTCTGATACAAGTTGTTAGGATCGAATTCACGCACACACACTAGATGAATGAAGAACACAAGAACTTTCAAGAGAAAGACATGAGAGATCTAGAGAGAGAAAGAGTAAACCCAATATTTCGTGGTTACACCCCGTGAGTAAACTTCCACGGCGGTGAGGTATATTTATATTAATAAAATCAGAGTATTTTTGGTTACAGAGAATAAATAGAAGTGTTTTTTTTTTCTAATAGTTTAAGTGTTCGGATGACATGGTATATAGTTATATAGAGAGGTTTTGAGTTTGAGGATAACTACTTTCAATTAACAGAAAGAGAACAATTCAATTACTGCAAAATTTTCTTAAAAGTAAATATTAAACTAGATTATTTATTTATTGGAAGCATCATTTTCCACAAATTCTCGCTGTTGATTTATTGCAGGCATCGTTTACTTATATATGGATATAATATAGATTTTTTATTTATTTTACTATTGCTTACTGTTTCTTGTTATCTTTATGTCTCTTTTTTTGGTGTTATATTAAAGACTTTTAATTAAGTCTTAATTTTTAATGTTAACAATATTAAGTAGTACAATTTAACAAAAATAAAAAGTAATACATTTTCATATAAATTACTCAAAATATTACAAACCATATGATTACTTGTCTACATTACATGTCATCTTTTTCATTATGTTGGTGATAACGATTTATAACACTATCTACCAAAATCTTAGCTATATTATCCATAGGAGAAGATCGATAAAGAGGCCTAGGACACGTCCACAGAAGTCAATATTTCTATATTTTGGATTCTATATCTATTTTTTCTTCCTACTTGACTTTAAATACATACATATATGTCAAACATTCCTCATTTGGAGCAAGACAAATATAAATGTTAATCATTACTTCCACCCAGTTATGGGGGAGAGATATAGTAATTATAAATAAAATTTTGGATCCAAGACCGATATAAAATGAGAAGTCAATTCTTACTGTTTCATCTTAAATAGATGAGTATATTCTAGCATGCAAGAATAAGGTTCTATTTAGATATTCCTCGTGTATTATTCTCCCTTCCCTCTTCCAAGTCATTGATCCCTAAAGATATTTTGAATAGAATTTGGAACATTAGGTCTAATAATTTCATAATCAGAATCATTAGTAATTATTATCCTTCATCGATGAACTCTTCTACGTTGTCTTGATACTTTATTGTTAGTAGCACGGCAGTTAGAGTACTTCGTGGCCGTCCCTGTCCAACCATTTTTTAAATTAGAAAAAATAAACAACTAGAACATTTATTTGTTACCATTGATACGTGTTAAAACATATTTATTTCTATATAATATTCTTTATAAGACAAATTGAGAACGTGGTTGAACATATCAAACTATATCAAATTTTTATCAGAGTAAAAAATCATCCAACCTTTTATCTACTCCTACAATTCAACCTAGAAAATTCATCAATTTGGGTAACTTCTTTTTACCTTAAGTATGACTATTTGGTCTTTGAAAGGGTAGCAAAGACCAAATAGTCATACTTAAGGTAAAAAGAAGTTACCCAAATTTGATGAATTCTCCAGGTTGAATTGTGGGAGTACATAAAAGCTTGAATTCTTTGGCTTTGATGGAAAGTTTATACTGTTTTATATATTGAACAATATTCCCAATATGGTCAATAAAAGAAGCTTTACATAGAAATAACTATGTTTTAACACCTATTTAATGGTTATAAATAATTTTTTTGATTTTTTATTTATTCTCTTGTTGGACAAGGACGGACACAAAGTACGTCAATTGTCAGTGCTACTAACATTCAAGTAAGAAGACAACGTAGAAGAGTTCATCGATGAAGGACAATACTTAGTAATCATCTTATTATGAAATTATTAGAACTGATGTTCCAAATTCTATTCAAAATATCTTTAGGGATAAAAGAGCTTGGAAGAGGGAAGGGAGAGTAAAATATGATGACTATCAAATGGAGTCTTCTTCTTCCATACTAGAATATACTCATCTATTTAAGATGAAAAAAGAAGAATTGACTTCCCATTTTTTTCAATCTTGGATCCAAAAACATTATTTACATTCTCTCCCACATAACTGGACAGAATTAATGATTAAAATTTATATTTTTCTTGGTCAAAATAATTATTGTTTGACATAGATGTATGCATTTAAAGTCAAGTAGGAGGAAAAAATAGATATTGAAGCTAAAATATAGAAATATTGGCTTCTATAGACGTGTCCTAGGCCTCATTTTTATCAATCTTGTCCTATGGATGATATAGTTATGATTTTGGTAGATAGTGTTATAAATCGTTATCATCAAACATAATGAGAAAGATGACAACAAATCATATGACCTGTTATATTTTGAGTAATTTATATGAAAATATATTACTTTTCCGTTCAATTGTTGTGATACTTGAATAATATTAATACAATAAATTAAGACTTAAGACATTAGCATATTTTTATGGATGTAGGGAAGATTATAAAATGGACTTCATTACATGTTTATCACACACTCAATTGTCAGTTTGACTCGATTTTTGCCATTGTGGACCGAATGTCAACTTAGTTTTCATCCCATTAGGACTTAATAGAAAGAATGAAGAAATCAATGCACTTTCATCTCATTAAGTCTATATTATCATTAGAGGATTATACCAAGCATTAAATGACAGATATAGTAAGGTTGCATGGAGTACCGTTGTCCATTATCGCCGATCGAGGTACTCAATTTACTTCTCAATATTGGATGTCATTCAAAAAGGGTCCTGGTACTCGTCTTAAGCTCAATAATGTCTTTCACCCTCAAATAAATGGCCAAGCGAAGTGTACTAGAAAAAGTATGGAAAATATGTTGAGAGCTTGTATGATTTATTTCAAGGGTAATTGAGATTATCACTTGCCTTTGATTGAGTTTGCATATAATAATAGCTATCATTCATGTATTTGTATGACTGTATTTGAGTCTCTTTATTGTAGGACGTTAAGATCTCTAATAGACTGGTTTAAAGTTTATGAATTTTCTTTGATAGATCTCGAATTTGTACATGAGGCAACTAAGAAAGTTCAACTTAGATAAAGTCAAAAATTAGCTCAAAGTAGACAAAGTCTTATGCCAATGATAGAAGTAAAGATTTTGTGTTTGATGTTGATGATTGAGTTTACTTGAAAATGTAACCTATGAAGGGTGTCATGAGGTGTTGAAAGAAGGGGAAACTTAGTTCTTGATATGTAGGCCCATGTGTGAGGCACATAGGTAATGTTTTCTATGAACATTAGTTGTCTAATGATGTAGCATCTCTACATCTAGTATTCAATGCCTCCTTGTTGAAAAAGTTTGTTTGAGATCCAGAAACTATTGTTCCTTTGGAATGTATGTGACTTAAGGAGAATCATTCGTATGAAGAAGTTCCTATTGAGGTTTTAGTCCGGGAAGTCCTTGGGAAACGAAGATGTTGCTTTTGTGAAAGTTCTTTTGAGGAATCAATTAGTTTAGGGTACTACTTGGGAGGCTGAAGCCCATATGATTATCATGTATCCTCATCATTTTTCGTCCCCTCCTATTCTAGCTCGAGGTATTAGCCCCTCATGGTTCATTCTTTCAAATTGATGCGTCTTAGTCATTCTCAAAATTTTCATATGCACGCATGTTCATGGAAACCTTAGTTTTCATGTTATGATTTCACTAAGAATGATATTCCATGATTATGTGCATTTTTATTAAATTACATTCATATTTGGTGGTTAGTTTCTCTCCTATTGTATTCATGTTATCTTGAGTTCAATTCAAGGATAATTTTTCCCAAGGGGAAGATATTGTAATCTATAGTAAGTGGGAAAGTTTAAAAGAAAAGGAAAATATGGAATTTGGCTTTCAATAGTGGTCGATAAGTCCCATCTACAGAATGTAGGATTTCCTACAGGTCACAGAAAGACAACACTGAAGTTTTGTTGAGTTTTAGAAAAATCAAGTTTCAATATCTCATTCTATGATTTCCTCAGACGGTCCTTTAAGTAATCTACGAGTCATTGATATGTCTTGTAGGAAGGCCCCAGACTTAGTGAAATTTTATGATCAAAATTTGAATTCTACATTTGGGTCCTACGAGTGTACGAGGTCCTACAAGTCGTGGACATATTCCATCAAAGATTTTTTTAAATTTAAGGCTCCATAAATGGGGTTGGCAGTTATTTTAATAGGTTTTTGGTTCTTTCCCGTATGTGTTTGATACAAAAACCATGTCACATTATCCCCTATTTTAACACATGCATAAGTGGATTATGTCCTCAAACTACCGACTCAAAATCGTTCACCTATTTCCTATATTTTTGTTTAAGATCAACTCCAAAATTGTCTCTAAGGCTAAGGAAGATGAATCTAGACTTTCAAGTAAGGATCTCCCATTCACAATACATTGTGGGAATTGATCACGAATGTATGCTACTATTCACTTAGGTAGTCCTTTCCTTTGTAGGGTTCCTAAAATGTCTTATTTTAAAAGTTATATTATTAATTCAAAGTAAGAGTATTATTTAATCTACATACGTTCTTTTCAATTATGATTTAATTGATTATTTTCTACATTTTATGCATGAATTTGAAGTAATTAAATGATTTTAAGTTATATTCATACGAATCTTGGAATGAAACATGATTTTTTATAATGTGAACATATGATGAAGCTTACAAACAACGAATGATGAATTTAATTATGATGATATACAGTTCTTATGAAGTTGATGAAAATGATTTGAGGATGCTTTGAGAGTAAAAAATCAATGATGTTGTAAATAGTGTTCTCATATAGAACTATCAACATGTTTGTGAAATGATTTCTAACAAAATGGATCCATAAGGTTTCAAGGTTTTCTCACCTAGTTCGAATGAAGTTCAAGAGATATTCTTAATAAATTTAAATTAAGTTGGTTGATTAATTGTTCCTTTATATGGATGATGAAAAGAGTGTGATTAAACACTATATTGTTTGATATTCTACTAAGTACCGAGTGGAGTAGCATCGATTACACATGTTCTATGAACTGTGTGTTACCCTAGGATGATTTTTCTCAGATAGACATTAGCTAGCAGATCCCTTTAGCTAAGACTCGTGGTTGATACCATGGAAATTAAGGAAATCACTTTTCAATATGGGATAGACACTTAATTCCACGTCCTAGCTCACATGGTCTATGTTAGTTACATTGTAAACATCCCACAATAATAAACTAAGGTTACTTCTAAAGTTTCTCACAAGTGATTTAAAGACGTTTCATTTGCATTGTCGATGATTATGATTTATATTTTCTATCCTCTTATCTTATGGTTTAGCTTTGTCGTTCCATGTGATGTAAATTCCTTCTTAGTAGGACTTCATTAATCTTAGGCATTTATATCATACATAAAACATTATATGTACTAATGCATACTTGTTCCTACACTCTTTCCTTAATGTAGGGTCCAACACTCCTATCGCTCACACTCGTGGCTAGTTGATTTAATTTGAATCGAATATTTGTGAGTCCTTATTTTACGAGGATGGATATACCTTTATTACTCTCTTTATTTGTGTTTTAAGACTTTTTATATGATGGGTGTCTTACATCAAAATCACTTCTATTGATGTAGTAAATGACTTATTTAGACTTATGTTAGACTTTGGCTTTTTTCAAACTCTTTTATAATATATGAATGTTTCTTTGAAAACTTTATATCTATTAATTTCTATGATCTATGTTAAGTTGCTTATGTACGAAATATCGAGGTTCTATATTCCCTATTACACCTAGGGTATACCTTTGATCTTTACACACCCACATCAAGTATGGAATAAACATATTGATGAAGTATACTGGCCACCACATCCGCAAAACCTTACGATCCCGTCGAGTTTGAAGAGCATAAAGTGTAATCTGCTTCGGAGCACCCAGACAATAATTACTATGCTAAGCTTTCCTACAATCTTTCCCTTATTAGCGTGGAAAACATTACTTCACATTGTCACTACTCTTACCACAACAAAAACAAACACTTGTACCAGTACTTGCCATTATGTTTTTTATCGTAGCTTGGGCAGGTGGGGATCAAAGATCCACTACAACCATTTCATCTTTGAGTCTTAGTGTCACTACTGGGGGGAACATCCTAGAATTAAAATGTCGTACTTTACCTCTTGAGGTCTTATACAAGCCCAGTGTTTTCATTCATCGCATTGTCATAGGTAAATTTAGCGGAAAATTTAAAACTTTCATAGCACATCATATGCTAGAACACCTCTTCCAATGTGTGTGTGTATATATATATATATATATATATATAGTTAGAGTCTAAGTATCTTTGTCATCTTACACTCAACATCATTAGAGTACATTAGGTGCACTACCCTTAAAACATAATTCATAAGTAAACTTATACATAACTTCACAGTAAGCAATGACCTAGGAAATCCTTGAACATACGGATTCCTTTCCTTGAGATTGGGAATCACATATCAAGCTCTTCTCCTTAGAGACATCCTTTAAGAATCCATAACCTAAACTGTGTATAAAAATATAGAGAAGAATGGTGTTAGTACAAGAATGCACTAAGTATGACAATCATGCAAAAACATGCATTTAAAAGGGACATTTTACTTGAAACCATGCATCATGCCTTTTTGTGAAAACTTCATAAAACTTTTATTCAATAATCATTATACCATTTACATACTTCATATAGACATATTTAATTGTCAAACATCATATAAAATCACACATTGCATTTAAGACATTATAGGGCCACTTTACAGTAACTTACAGTGACCTACTTTCCCCTTTACAGTGAACTCCTTTTGTCTTTAACTCCTTAACTTCTTAACTTCCTAAATAAACTGTTTAGTGATACTTGGTGCAATGCATCACCTTAAGACCACAATGTATTCATACATACAATCTACATAAGCCAACACATGCCATAATAGAAGAATAACATTTCATAAGACACATTTAGTCAAGACTTATAATATCATTATAGTAAGCCACATTCAACTTGCATATATACTAACTTCACTTTACATAGACCATTATAACACTTACTCACAATCCCACTATAAGTCTTCTAGTGCAATGTACATGTGAAGCCCCATAACCTCCCACATACTTAGTAAACCTATCATGAGACCACAAGCGTTAACAATCCACTTCATACATGGCATTGGAAGCATCAACACTTCATTCACACCAAGTAATACATTCATCATATAGTCACCAAGACTAACATTATGCACATAAGAAGAGACCTCATCATATAGACCCATTAAGACTCATACCATGCATATTATCCCAACAAGATTGGATCGTACAATGTCATGCATAAGCAACATAAACATAAACATATACATATACATTAGAACACATTCCTAGAACCCCCTTCAAGAGCTACCTGTGCAATGTATAGGTGAAGTCCCATACCCCCACCTACACTAAGCAACTTCCCTTAGGTTATCCTAGTTAGGGTCTTAGTCATTTACTTCCATTTTCCATTTTACTTTAGGGAAACTATAGCCTTAACCGACACTAAGACCATGGGTGCTAAACATGAAATTTGGTGTTGTAGAGCCTTACACCAATGTAAGGTTCTCTACTTAGCCAAAGTAGAACATTAACACATGCTAGCATATTAGGTGATATCACTTGCTATATCCTACGTGGAAAGCATAGTTTATGGAACTTGGAGGCATACATGGAAATATCACTCTGGGCCCTTTGGGTTATGAGGCTAATCACCTCGTGAGGACTATGGTGAACCCTACCTTCCCACATTAGGGAGGTGTCATTCCTCATCTTCAAGTTTACTCGGTGCTAAGATAAGTTCCCTTTATTGAAAAGCCATTATTATCTTTACTTTATAAAATGTAGGCTTAGGAGAGTTAACTTCTCATATGCTTAGATCATAGGTCATAGATGAGAGTTCATCAAGCTAAATCATGTGAGAAACCCTTTTACATGGACGTAGCATATGTAAAGCACCATGTATTTTAGGGTACTATTGGGAACACCTTCCATGCGCCCCTCTATTGACTAGATCATCATACATGTGTGTGTATATATATATGTGAGCAATCCTTTCACATAACACATTAAGTCCACACATGTTCATAAATTAATGCATAAGTGTACTTATGAGAAATCCTTTCATATAAACACATTAAGACACTATGCACCTTCATAACATAAACATGCATTCATATTCATGTACATAGAAAACTAAAGCTAAAAACTATCCTATCAAGGCACACATGTGCAATGCATAGACAAGGTCCATACCCTTGTCCATACTAGTACACCTTTCAAGTCATCCTAGTTAATGATACATCACATACTTCATAGATACATATCCTTTACATGCATAGTAGTAGACATTAGTGCATATGAGAATACCATTTCATTAGACACATGAACCTATACTACTTGTAGCATGCATGAGTGTGAGTGTGTGTACATTAGTCAACATGATCACTTAATGTCTATCAACAACACCTTGACGCAGCCACTCTCTTAGGACCACAATGCACCTTTAAGCATATACTTCACAAGACATAATAGCATAGGAGACAATATAACTTCAAAACTTGCATTCAAGACTCCTAACCATAGCTAATCACACATTCATATAGGGGTGCATAGGTAAGGGGACATCAACCATCACAAATAATCAATGGCAACACCTAACCCTAACCCTAAATAGTTATACACATGCTTATACAATATCCATACAACCTAGATCACAATTAGAATAGAAGATTAGGCATGGGACTTCGCATTGGGTGATCATCACCACCACAGATTCATACCACAATAGCCTTCAAGGCCATGGCCACATTACATATATAATAACAATAAAGTAAACATTGCCTTCATAAGTGAACCATACCACACAATGCCATACAAGGCTTCATCAACTAACAATGCTATAAAAAAGTAGAGGGGAAGAGACATTCTTACCAATTCAACAACCTTTGATCATGATTGATCAATACTCATCTTTCCTCAACAATTCAAGTATAGGGGCAGTATCTAAATGTATATTAACATGGACGAAATCATGTATAAACCACCACAAGATCATGATATTAACATGTACACTACTTCACCAATTCAATAAAGAGTAGAGAGACATAGATCACTTAATAATATCCCTTGCTTTGATCTTCATGATCAACATTCATAATTCATCAAAATATAATATAGGGAAGTATCTAAGTAGATCAAAACCTAAACAAAATGCAACTTCAATTGCTCCTAGAATCGAGATCATGCAAGTGTTCTATATTAACCATCAATAGAAGATAGAAGAACATAAATCAATACTATCTAATCTTAAAGATTTGATCCACATTGAATCCATTACATCTAATTCATAATCAATTCACATGATATGCAGTATCTAACAATCAATTTAACATAATTTAATCACATTATAATCCTCCTAACATGAAGATCATAATAACCAATACATAGGCTAAACCGAGACTTTGAAGGTGGCATGGGTTTTCATTGAAATTCACTTCATAATCTATACATTAACATCAATTCATCATGTGAAATCCTTTGAAAACTTTTTGACAAAAGAACCCATGGCTAGATTGAAAGATAGGAAGTTTGATCATAATTTCTCTTTGAAAACTTTGAGAAGAACTATCTACATGAAAGGTTATCTAGATTGAAGAATCACCATACCTCATTCTAGAATAAAACCACTGAAACTTGATGAAAAAATCTTTAGAATCCATCATCATGTCTGTTCTTGAGCTTTATCTCCTATGGAGGTTTCTAGAGAGGTTATTTTGGGAGAGGGAAGTCTAATTTTGAATCATGGATTGGGAATGGGGTTATCGCGTTTTTAAAAAACTTAATATACCCAAAAATAACTAAATAAACCACCTAGGGTCAGGTTAGGATGTGAGGTGAATTTCCCATTAAGCCCTTGAATAAAACAATCACCTGTTAGTTTGACATAACCTGCATGGACGGACCCATCGATGCCCAGTAGGAATAACGACAAACCGTACTGCTGGACGTTGTTTGGCTTTGAGGCTCATCCACTGGATTGATCCTTCACCGGACTATGTCTTGGACAATGCCTCCCCACCGACGGGGCGTAGGTCAGCCTACTGACCGTCGTTTGCAAGCGTAGGTAGACACTGCCAACGCAGTGTGTAGGCAATCTTTGGGTCCTCCTTCAGGCCCTTTTGCGGGGCTCTTGGGGAGTCGTACCCGAACATTTCCAAGGTAAATATACACCTTAAAATGTCAAGGACCTTCCATATCAGTTTAAGCATCAAATTATACTCGCAACACATCCAAACATGCTAGACACAATCAAGTCACACATGCACGTCTCAAGGGCTAACTTTTGAACGTCTTGGACGTTTGAATTCAAAATGACTTAAAATAAATCATGAATAAATTAAAATAGTTAACTAATATGTTGACAAGTTTATACTCACATGTGAGTCTCCATATCCACCATACATGTGAAAATTCAACATCATCGATCCTTGCCCTTTGAATCTTTTGCTCTTTCCTTAAGATTTTGTTACTTCATTTGTAGTGGATTTATCATTAAACAAGAATTATCCTTTTACTTGATAAATATAGTAGTGTGACACTCATTGCCAATGAAGTCAGACCTACCCAACACAAACTTAAACATCCTTTCCCAAAAGTCTGCAACCATAGTTGAAGAAAACTTAGAAAATTTGGTTAACTTCAAATCATACTCGTTCACACTCATATTTCCTTGAAGGAGGTTAATCAACATGAGAACCTTGTTTCTCTCATTTCAAAAGTAAAGAAATGATCAAGAAAATCTCCCTTTATTTTCTCACAATAAATAGAACTCACATCAACAATCCTCTTACTCTTGCATTATTCAAACCACACTTGTGCAACACCCTTGAGTTGATAAACGACAAACTCCATCTTTTCAACTCTATTCATTCTAGTAATACCTTCTATATATTATACAACTAAAAAAATAACCCTTGAGGATCCTCAAAAACCTTAGACCCATGGAATTCAGAAGGATTCATCCTACTGATGTCCCTTATCCTTGTCGCAGTTGCACCCATATTTGGGTTCATGGGAACATTAGCCTTTAGATTGCCTTGCTCCGGCATAGCTTGAGCTAATACTTGGGAAGATCGGAATTTTTCTTGAGTCAGTTGCTCAGACAAAGGGTAGACAAAAACATGAGGAGCCTTCGACTTCATATTCTCACTCCCATTCCCTCTCATAGGAGATCATTGATAGGCCATATCCATGTTGGAACATTCTTTAGTAAAAGAATATTAATAGATATATGATATTTGACATGATTTTATATTAATGAAATAAGTGGAGTTTCCTAATTTTTTTGTATCCTTCTATTTATAAATGTGTTGGGCTTCACACTCATGAACAAGACTCTATTTAGGCAGCTTGAAAGACACCCTAGGTCCTTTTCTAAACCCTTATACCTTGATAACATATTTTTCATGACCCAAAGAATATTTTAGCCATGTCTTGGTGTATAAAACCCCAAGAGGCCCTACACAATACACTTGACAAACTTATAGTGGCGGACCCACATTATATGGAGGGAGTGCACGTGTACCCGCTAACTTTCAAAAAATCCTATGTATACATGTATTTTGAAAATTTGGTAAAAATTAGAATATATTTAACAGTGCTCCCATAAAAAACATAAGAGTACTCTTGTGCAATTGGTAGAAGCTAAAGATGTCAACCTCTAGAATAAGGTTCGAATCCCAATTAAGACTTTGTATTATTTTATGTTTTTCTTAGACCTCATATTTAATCTATGTTTATATTGGTGCACCCAAAGTATTCAAATCCTTGGTTCGCCTCTAGTTATACACAACATTATAGATAAAATCAAGAAATGTCATATTAAATAAATAGTTTGACATTTCAAAGTGAAAGTTTAATTAGTCTTGAAAAGCCATCTATTACATCAAAGGGAGTTGTCTAGATGTAACATGTACACCACATACAATATTCAAAACATAAATGATTTAATGAAGTAATAAAGGTTACATCGTCCTCGGAGTATCAGGACTTACAAATTCTTCAAATCTCAAAAGTAATAAACTATCCACGAACAAAGGGAAAGGAATCGTCAGTCACTATATTAGTGAAAGAATGTAGGAAAAAGTATGCATGAATACATGGAATGCACTAAGTATGAGTAAAGTTGCAATAAAATATGAAACATAATCATAAGAGGACATAAAAAAACATGATATGCATGATCAAGCTAAACATAGTAAAATTGTTTAACAAGAATTGTAAATCAGGAACATGTTCAGTGAATCTTATAAAAAAAATAAAGGAAGCTTAACAAAACATTTGTAAGTAACATATTTCATTTTGTGGCATATTACTTTTAGCGGATAATACACCATGGGAGCTATAACATGGCATCTAACATGACTCCCACATCCATGAAGGGACAGTCTATTTCACAAGGTAGAACTTTTATCATATCACATGCTATATGCAGATAACTTTCTTGGCCATTTCAAGTAATCCTAAGGGGGCGCGTAGTTTCGTACTAGAGGTTGCTACGCCTCCACCTCACTGTTATCTCATTTGTAGTTAAATCCCAACATAATAATAATTTTTATAGAGTTCTCCTCCATACATTTAAAAAAATAATTCAAATACTTATCAAGGCTTAGAAATCATAGATTAGCTCATTAAATCTTTAATAAATTCTATGTGAGAAAACCTTTCAGTATGCCATGATCCCTTAGTATGAGAGAAAACCCTTTCACAATTAACTGATGCATATGCTTTAGGAAACTATGTCATAAAAAGATCCATTTTTCATAAATCATGCATAAGTTCATGAAACCATCATTCATTGGTTCATAGATTTTCTTCAAATTCATCAAAATTAGGGTTTTCATAGTCAAAATCATGATCAACAAATGGGTTGATGTGATTTCAATTAGAAAGCATGTTGTTGAGTTAAAAAACATAGTAAGATCAAATTGATGCATTTAAATCAACATAAATACAACCCATGAAGAGTTCAATGAATACCTAATCATTTTGATTGTAATTGAATTGGAGAGTTGAGAAAAAACAATTGGTCTCAATGGATGAATTAATCCATTGATAAAGCCCTGCATATCATGAGGGTCAAGTCCCAAAAGCAATGGTGAAAAAGAGTGCTTGACTTGGCAATCACAACTTTTTTTCTGTGATCTATAGAGAGAATTTTGAAAAAAACATTTGAGAGGATTTAGGGATTTTTTTTAATTGAAAGAGAGAATTGGGGAAACTATTGGCGGTAGAAGAATAGTTATTGAAATTAGAAAAACGGTTAGAATGACATACTATTAAAATTAAATGCATAGGTAAAGACCCAAATACCATTTAAAAATGATGGTCAAACAACCCTATGGTTGTGACTTATGATCCGTAGGAAATTCTTTGGCTTGTACTGGTAAACTATAGAACCAAATTAAGAAAAACAAAAAATTAATCATTTCCCATGGGTTCATTCTACGGTCTATCAAACTCTCTTTGGATCATAGACCTTGCCCCTAGGGAAAAAATTCACTTCAAAATTTAACTAACTCTAAGAAACTTCTATGTGACCATCCAACGGTTGGTTTAAACCAACTACGACCTATCATTTTCTTCCGTAGACTTGAGATCCTTAGTAAAATCTCTTAGTTACTCAATTATCCTAGTTTTCATCTTGTGAAGTAGTAGGTCAATCTTCAGAAACTTAAAATTACAAAGCTCAACCCAACCTTCTACGATTTCATTTCCACTGCCCAAAGGATTTTCAATGGTCCATAGATTGGACTAGTAGTTCATTATTTCAGCCAAATTTAAGGTTGTTTTTTAATTTTTGATTTTCCAACATCTGAGGTGTCACAATACCTAGCCAACTAAGTGAACTTCAATGAATACTCCTTCACACTCATAATACCTTAATGAAGGTTAATGAACTCAACAACTTTTGATACTCTAACATAAAGAGAAAATAAAGGATCAAGAAAAGGTCCATTGAATTTCTCCAAATCGAGAGAACTCGCATCAATTGTCCTTTAACCTTTCCATTGTTCAAACAAAACTTCAGCAATACCTTTTAGTTCATATGTGGCCAATTAAACATTCTCTCTTGTAGACACTCCTATAATTGTCACTATCTTGTAAATCTAATCAATACGTGATGAGCCATTTAATGTCATAAAAAAACATCATCCAATTCTAAACATCGATGAAAAGTAGTATATAACCCAACCAAGGGTTGATACCAAATCCCAAGGGAGCAATTATTTTATAATAATTCAACCAAGTATAAATTAGCTAATGCTAGTAATAGTTAAAAATAAATTATCGAATAAAAACATGATAGATCAAAGGAGTTGACACAAAGTGTCAATTAAAAATAGGGATTTAGAGACAAATTAATAGCTAAATTCATAAAAATAACATAGATATGAATAGGAAGACGAGATTCTTTAGATGTCACTGGAATATGAGCTTAAATAAATAACCAGGAACATGCTATTACTAGTACATTGTTGCAAACTTTTTTCTAAGCTAGACTTTAGTGGGGTAAATTCTCTGTCGAGCAACTTACCCAGAATCAACTCGGTAACTCTATCTGTACATTTTCTTCTAATCATTTTCTTGTGGATATAGGAGATAACTACAAAAAGGAAAGCCTCAAGGAGAGTGGAGGAATATTTTGCTAATGCAGGAGTTCCTCCCCAAGAGAACCAAGCCCCTCCTTAAGGAAATCAAGTTCCTCCATAAGACTAAGCTCTGGTACTTCCTCCACCTATGACGGATAGAGAGATAAGGTTGGTTTTCCTAACATTTGTACAAGATATGGCTACCCAAGATCAAGTGGTAGATGCTCAAGATCAAGCCATGACAGCTCAAGCAAATTAGGGGTTGGACATCGTCTTCAAAAAAATGATAGTACCATGGCTTCCCACTTTAGAGACTTCACGAGGACAAAACCTTCGATGTTTTATGGGTCAAAAGTGAATGAATACCCCCAAGATTTTCTTGATGAAGAATACAAGATCCTATATTCTATAGGGGTGAGTTCAAATGAGAAGGTCGAGCTAGCATCCTATCAACTCAAGGATGTATCTCAAACAAGGTTTACCCAATGGAGAGATAATAGGTCTTTGAGATTGGGTCCTATAACTTGGGAGGTGTTTAGAAGGGATTACCTTGATCAGTTGTTTCCTAGGGAGAAAAGGGAGGCGAAAGTGGAAGAATTCATCAATCTTTGTCAAGGAGGAATGAGTGTGCAAGAGTATTCCTTGAAGTTCACTAAATTGTCCAAGTATGCTCCTTCCTTGGTATCCAATCCTAGGAATGAGATGAGTCACTTTGTGACGGGAGTGTCCGATAACTTAGTTGAAAAGTGTCATTAGGCGATGCTACATGATAATATGGATATATCTCGTTTGATGGTTCATTCTCAAAAATTTGAGGAAAGTAGACTCAATAGGAAGAATAAGGAGTATAAAAGGGCAAAGTCTTATGAGTGAGGTACTTTCAAGAATAGGCTTGAAATCTAAGACAAGCCTAGGTTCAAGAAGAGGATCTCCAACCAAGTTCATTCCAATTTCTCTAAGGCTAACAAGGATAGGGCGTCCCACCCTAAGTCCCAAAAGGAAAGAAGTGGAATCTCACCAAGAAAGAAACCTAACTGTGCCAAGTGTGGTAAGAAGCACTAGGTTGAGTATCTAGTTGGGATGGAAAATTGCTTTGGGTGTGGAAAGAGTGTCCATAAGGTTAGGGATTGTCCTAATGTGAAGATTCAAGAGAAGGGGAGTGTTCAAGCTCAAGCAAGCGGTCCTAGTTGCAATGCTCAAAAGATGAACCACTTTTATGCTCTTTGCTCTATGGGTTAGCTATAAAAATCTTCCGATGTGGTCACCAGTATGTTACAAGTCTTATCTATTGATGTGTATGCTTTACTTGACCTTGTGCTACCTTGTCATTTTTAACTCCTCTAGTAGACAAAAAGTTTGATGTTCTACCTGATGTTTTGATTGAAGCATTTTTGGTTGCAACCTTGGTGGGTGGCTTCGTTATGGCCAGAAGAGTCTTTAGGAGTTGTTCTGTGTCTTTACGCAAAAATTTACATGGGTGGATTTGGTAGAACTTGATATGGTTGATTTTGATATCATTTTGGGAATAAATTATTTGCATGCTTGTTTAGATTACATTTATTGTTGAAAAAGACTGATACAATTTTCCTAATAAACCCATCTTAGAGTGGAAGAGATAATTCAATTCCGAGAGGTCGTATCATTTCTCGTCTAAAAGCTGGTAAAATGATATCTAAGGGGTGTCTTTACCATATTGTGAGGGTTAAAGATCTTGAGTTCAACATTCCTCCTATAGAGTCGGTCCCCGTAGTGAAGTATTTTTCGGAAGTCTTTCTCGATGACTTGCCCGGAATTCCTCCTGAGCGGGAAATAGACTTTGCTATTGGCTTATTACCGGATACGAATCCCATTTCAATTCCTCCTTACCGGATGGATCCGCTGGAGTTGAAAAACTAAAGCTTCAACTCAAAGACCTTTTAGACAAGAGTTTTATTCAACCAAGTATTTTACCTTGGAGAGATTAGGTATTGTTTGTTAAGAGGAAGGATGGGTCCCTTTGAATGTGCATTGATTATCGTCAAATAAATAAGGTCACTATTAAAAACAAGTATCCACTACCTCGGATTGATGACTTGTTTAATACACTCTTAGGGGAAAATTACTTATCTAAGATTAAATTGATGCCGGGGTATCACAAACTTAGGGTGAGAGGTGAGGAGGTGCCTAAAATGACTTTTCGAACTAGGTATTATTACTATGAGTTCCTAGTGATGTCTTTTGGTTTCACTAATGCTCCGGCGACCTTTTATGGACCTTATGAATAGAGTGGTCCGGAATTACCTAGATTCCTTTGTGATTGTCTTCATTGACGATATGTTGGTATAATTTAAAAAATGCGAGTAAACATATGTACCATTTGAGGGTGGTATTACAAGTTCTTAAGGAACATCAACTTTTTGCAAAGTATAGTAAGTGTGAGTTTTGGTTGAGGTCGGTGGCATTCCTTTGACATATTTTCTCACGTGAGGGGGTAGAGGTCGATCCGAAGAATACTGATGTGGTTAAGAATTGGCCTATATATTTGGGTCGAATCGACATTAGAAGTTTCTTGGGTTTGGCCGGGTATTATAGGAGGTTTGTGGGGTTTGCGTATATTGCTTCTTCTTTTACTACCTTGACCTAAATTAATATTAAGTTTGAGTGGTCGGAGGCATGTTAAAGAAGCTTGCAAATATTAAAATATAGGCTTACCTCCGCTCCGAAGTTGACTTTACCGGAGGGTACCAAGGGCTTTGTGGTATATTGTGATGCTTCTTGAGTGGGTTTGGGTTGTGTCCTTAAGCAACATGAGAAGGTAGTAGCCTATGCCTATAGAAAACTCAAGGTACATGAGAAGAATTACCCAACTCATGTTCTTGAATTATCGGCCATAGTGTTTGCTTCAAAAATATGGAGCCATTAGTTGTGTGGTGTCCATGTGGATGTGTATACTGACCATAAGAGTCTCCAATTTGTGTTCACTAAAAAGTAGTTGAATCTTTAACAAAGAAGATGGTTGGAATTATTGAAGGACGATATGAGTGTTCTCTACCACCCCAGCAAGGCCAACGTGGTTGCGGATGCTCTAAGTCGTATGACCATGGGTAGTGTTTCTCATGTGGAAGAAGAAAATAAAGACCTAGTGAAAGATGTTCATAGATTGGCCCTCTTTGGTGTTCGGTTGGAATATTCCCCAAATAGTTATTTTATGGTTCATAATAACTCCAAGTCATCTATAAGTTAAAGTCTAATCAAATCTTGATCCACTATTGATGGAGTTCAAGAAATCTGTACTTAGAAAGTTCAATGAGTCATTCTCTTGGTGGGATGGTGTGCTTAGGTACCAAGGTAGATTGTGTGTACCTGATTTTTCTGATTTGCAGAGAAAGGTTTTGGAAGAAGTTCATGGTTCCCGATACTCTATTCATCCGGGTGCTACCAAAATATATCTTGACCTTAGAGTGGTATATTGGTGTGATGGCTTAAAAAAGAACATAGCGGAGTTTGTAGCTAAGTGTCCATATTTCCAATAATTTAATGTTGAGCATCTAATGCCGAGTTGTTTGAGTGAAACAAAGGAAGTTCCTACTTGCATGTGGGAAGAAATTAATATGGACTTTGTTGTTGGGTTGCCTCGAACCCATAGGCAAAAATGACTCAATTTGGGTTATAGTTGATAGATTGAAAAAATCTGCTCACTTTAACCCCGTTAAGTATACTTATTCGGTGAAGGATTATGCAAGGATATACATTAATGAGATAGTGAGCTTAGATGAGATCCCTTTGTCCATCATATCCGATAGAGGTGCTCAATTCACTTCTCGTTTTAGGAGGTCTTTTCAAAAAGGGTTAGGTACTCAAGTGAAGCTTAGCACCGCTTTTCATCCCCAAATGGACGGTCAAGTGGAGCGTACTATCCAAACCCTAGAATACATGTTAAGAGCACGTGTAATAGATCTTAAAGGTAATTGGCACAATCACCTACCGTTGATTGAGTTCTCCTAAAATAGTAGCTACCGTTAGAGTACTTCCATGACACCTTTTGAAACACTGTATAGTAGGAGTTATAAGTATCCGATTGGGTAGATTGAGGCTGGCCAATCTCACTACTTAGTGATGAAAAAATCTATGAAGATTTGGAGAAGGTTCAGGTGATAAGGGATTGGTGGAAAACAACGTATAGTTAGAAAAAATCCTATGCTGACAATAGAAGAAGAGATCTTAAATTCGAAGTAGGTGATATTATGTATTGGAATATTTCACCTATGTAAGAGGTGATGAGATTCGACAAAAAGGGAAAGCTATGTTCCGATATACTAATCCCGATAAGGTTTTGCAAGGGTTCAGAAAGGTTTCATATGAGTTAAAATTACCTAGTGAACTAGCATCGATTCATTTGGTATTTCATGTCTTCATGCTTACGAAGTTTATTGGCGCCCCCATATCCATTCTCCCTTTGAAGGGTTAGTGTGGATGATAGCCTTTTCTTATGAAGAGGTTCTAGTTGAAATTCTAGATCGTCAAGTCAAGAAGTTGAGGAACAAAGAAGTGACCTCCTTAAAAGTCCGATGGAGAAAACACCTAGTTGAGGGAGCAACATGGGAGGCCGAGGCCAACATGAAGTTCTGTTACCCTCACATTTTTCCTCAAAATTCTAGCCAATGTTGAGGTTAGTTATAATCCTTTTACAAATAATGATATAATTTGAATTTTTCTTGCTTTGCTAACATATGCATATTTATGGTAAGGGTTCATGTTAAAATTAGTTTTCATGTAGAAATATTATTTGGCTTAAATTTAACCTATTTGTGTTTTGCATATAGTTGCTTTTATTAAATGGTATTGAGCATGTTAAGGATCCTTGAAAAGAACTAATGCATAAGTGACTCTTGATGTTATGATAAGCTCATGTTAAAAAGAACTTTAGTCTCTTTTGGGGATGAATGTTCCCAAGGAGGGGATAATGTAACACTCCAAAACCCATGACCTAATATAGAGTTTCACATGATGAACCAAGACTTTTAATACTGTTTATAGGCCTAAAATAATGCATTTAAATTACTTAGAAAGTTTTAGAGTCCAAACTTTATGAAGCGACTGTGAAGTCCGGTTAGCTAGTAACTTGAACTAGTGGTGCTAGAATGGTTTCAAAAAGGGTGTATAAAGGGTTGTTCATGGGAAGGTGATGAGACTTGACCTAGGTTCCTATAAGGGGTATAAGGAGATAAGATCAAGGGAGGAGTGCCAACCTTCAAGGGCAAGCCAAAACCAAAAGGCCAAAGTTGCCCAACTAGGGAGGCTACTGCCTCAACCTTCACGAGCATGACCACGACCAAGTGAAATTAAGGGTTAACTACTGTCAAAGGCATCACGAGCCACTTCACGACTCGTGGTGAACTTTACATAAGGAGGAAGGCAGTCGTGAAGATGTTGTAGACGTGGGGAAAAAGGAGGGAGTTTTGTAAGAGGCTACTGCCTTAATAGCACCACGAGCCACTTAACAGGCTGTGGTGTATGTTCACTTAAGGGAGGGGTTTTTCGTGAAGTTCACTTAGAAGAAAATGGAGGTGGATTGTTTGGGGAGCTACTGCCTCACCTTTTACCACCACCACCACGGTCCATCAGGCACTTTATGGATCGTGAAGGTGGACGGGCTTCACAGTTAAATTTAAGTTTGATTCACTTTTGGGAGTCCAACTTAATGAGGGCTAGTTTAGGTATTTTTGGGGTTTACTATATATTGATTATAGGTAAATTAACACCCATTCCCCACTTCAAATCTCAAACACAAATTGAAACCCAATTTCTCCCACTTCTCTCTATAGTCTCTCTCTACCTCATCCTTCATTGAAGAAACAAAGAAGCTTGAAGAAGAAGACAAATTCTGCAAGGTTCTTACACAAATATTGTGGATTAATCTCTCTAATGTATGGATTCTTTCACTCTTAGGATTCCATTCTCCAAGAGGTCCATTCAATGTTTATTTCAAGATAACCCAATTCCTAAATGTTTTCTCTACCAATAGGTTTTCTTCTAAAATTAAAATTTATGATGGATTATGATGAATTGTGATTATGTATGGATAATTAAGTATATATTGTTGAGTAATTGATTTTGATCAATGGGAATTTCATGTGATCCACGTCCTCTCCCCAATTTCCCCAATTGTAGGATTTGCTTGTGAATTGATGGGGAGTAATGGGTATGTTGGTGGATAGAATTGAGTTAACTATGTCATATCACTCACCTATCGTAATGTATTCATTGAGATTTGATGAATTCATGAATGAATCCTTTTCCCTAACCCTAGCTCTGAATTGGACTTGAAGATGATTAGGGTTGTTGTATTTGAATATGTTATTGTTTAATTCTCTATATTATGATGATGATGAGTGGGTTATTGGATAATTGTGATGAATTGAGGGTGATATTCTTGATGAAGTCCATGGAGGCTATTTGGTAAGACTGTGCGATGACTGTGCGATCTTGAACTTTTTACTTCAATGATGATGGATTGTAATAGGTGATGATGTGGTGCAATTGAAGTGTTATATGTGAATAAATTAGGAAGATATGATATGATTACTATGATGTCATGTTATGATTATGTTGAATGTGATATCATGGTGAGGTTATGATAATGCATGTTTTAGGATCGTTTCTATTGTTTGCCTTAGATGATATGACCATAAATTGTTGATCTCACTAATGATGGTTGTGTGATTATAGGAAGTTCGCATCCTATGCCTAACGAGCTAAATGACCTTCTATATAAAGGGTAGTCTCTTTTGACCTATATTAAGGTATTATTGCTAAAAGTAACTTAATGACATTTAAAAAATGGACTTTAGCTCAGCACCAAGTAAACTAGTTATGAGAGAGGTGTCCCTTCAAAATGTGGGAAGGTATGTTCACAATGGTTCTCATGAGATGGTGACTATAATGCAATTATGAATAAAGAGGGTCCAAACATATCTCTTTGTTCTTGAACTATGTTTCCCTCATAGGATTACTAGCTAGTGGATATACCTAGAATGCTATGCTCATGTTTTTGTCCTACCTTGGCGAGTAGGCCACTCTCTTTCGGTGTAGGGTTTCATGACACCGGATTCCATGTTTAGCTCACATGGTCGATTGTCGGTTAAGGAGATTGTTCCCGAAAGTAAAATGAAAGTACTAAAGTGAACTCTAACTAGGGTGACTTAAGAGGTTATTCTTAGTGTAGGTAGGGGTATGGGACTCTACCTATGCATTGCACTAGTTGACCTTGAGGGAAGTCCTAGGAGGTTGTTCTTATGCTCTTATAAAGTAATGAAATGCATATGTTAACTTTACGTGTTGATGATCCAATATGATATTAGCTTCACTTATGAATATGCTATTGGTCTATATTGTTATATATGATGATGACTACTCATGATGCTATGCTATATGAAGTAAGGAATTTCTTTTGATCTCCTTACTTGTTTACTTGATGATATGGGGTTATGGGACTTCACATGAGCATTGCACATGTATACTTGGGATAGGATTGTTGGTGCCACGTGATTTACTTTAGTATATTTAATATTGTCGAAAGACATTCACTTCTTTTCTATTATTGAAGATATGTTGTAAGCCTTATGTGGTATTATGAATTTGTATTAAGGGCTATGCCCGATTGTTCTACTTTGTTTTAGATGGTTTAATGTGAGATGACTTTATTAGACTAAATTCTTACGTATTCATTATATTGAATAGACGAGAAGCTTATGTAAGCTTCCTAAGTATACCTCAATATGTATTAAATTTTAATTCTTCTTCATTTTTGACCTATTAAATGTTATGACAAACACTAAGGGATTGTTTAAGTCATCTTGGAGGATGACGACGCCGGTCACGTCTAGGGGGTGCTCCCCGGTCCTGACAATATCTTAAGAGAAAGCGGTACCGCTGCCAATTCCAAATAATGTTTTGGATAGTTCCTCTCATGTACCATTAATTGACGCGATACATAAACCATAAGATTCTTATCCTTTATCAACACAACACCCAAACAAGAATCTGAAGAATCACAATAAACAATAAAATCCGTAACTTCGACTGATAATTCTAGAATAGGCATGGTGGTCTAAAAAGCCTTAGCTTTTGGAATCTCTCCACAATTATACAATCCATTCGAATGGAATTTTATATTTAGTCAAATAAATGGTAATAGAAGCAAAGGTCTTCACATATCGACGACAGTAGCTAGTAAGCCCCACAAACTCCTAATATCTGTCACAAAGCTATGACAAACGTAATTCTTAACAGCCTAAATCTTTTGGGGATCTACCATTACCCCTTATTTTGACAACTCCATGCCTTAAAAATGCAACAGAAGTCAACCAAAATTACACTTAGAATATTTAGCATACAACCTTTGTTCCCAAGAACACCCAGAACAATACGAAGATTGTCGGCATTCTCTTCCTCGCTTTCCGAATAGACCAAAATATCACCAATAAAGACTATGACGAAAGAATTAAGAAATGGCTTAAATAAACCATTTATTAAACTAATAAAAGTTGCAGGCACATTATTCAACCCAAACGATATAACTATAAACTCGTAAAGAAAATCTTCAGGCTTAATCTTTAATTTATGGCATCCACACCTTAGATAAATCTTATATAACATTGATACACATTTTAATTGGTAAAAGAAAGATCATATATTCGAGGCAATGGGTACTTGTTTTTAATGGTGACCCTATTTAATTGTTGGTAATATATACACATCCTTATACTACCATTTTTTTATTAACAAACAAAATTGGAGCACCTCACGGGAAAGCACTAGGATGAATAAATCCCTTATCAAGAAGTTCCTGGATATTAACTTTAAGCTCACTTATTCTGTCGGAGCCATGCGATAGGAACAGATGGAAATGATACGTGTTCTAATCTCTAAATCAATGTAGATTTCTATATCTCTATCCGGTGGCATGCTAGAAAAATCAGTTGGAAGCACTTCTCTATATTTTTACATCATTGGAATATATTCAATAGAGGGAGAATCAACCTCAACATCTCAAAAATGGGCCAAATAAGCCAAAAAGAAACCCTACTCTATGAGTTTTTTAGCCCAATGAAGGATATGATTTTAGTTTGCTTAGACTTGTACACCCATTCCCACTCTAATTTTTTCCTTAAAAGAATTTCTAGAGTCAATAACTTATTATTACAATTAAGAGCAACATAATAGGGGGATATGCAAGTCATGCCTAAAATTATGTCAAAGTTAGTCATATCAAAAATTACCAAATAGGCCCAAGTATGAAAACTGATAAGCACCTCCACCACAGTCTTGCCCGGAAAGGCATAACACTGAGCCCTATCATCATGATGGGCGATTTCCTTTCCTTGATGCATTGTACCTCTACAAGTGTGACCATTTCCTCTACCTGCACGGTCTCGCTGGTTTCCTCCACAACGACCTTGTGGACACCCTCGACCATTATTACCATTTCCCGTATGTAACCCTGCTCTGGGCTACTGCTACACCGAATCTATCACACAGGGGTGGGGAAAATCTCTCCTCATATGCCTAGGTTCTCCACAGTTATAGCAAGTACGATTAACTACTATTCGTAGATGCGACTCCCGGGCTATCCTTAATCAAATTATGAGGTGGAGTTACCGTGTAGTTACCTGCAGAGGTGGGAATAGAGGACTAAATAAGTGTGGCTGCAAGTTTTGGCCTCCCTGAACCTCTAGATTAACATCCCTGAAAGTTTCCTAAATTTTTGTCTTTCTTAGCTAATGCCTTTTCCTGACTGTCTCACCTCACCCTTCCACTTTCTTCACAAAATTATCACCTCGTTGATGTTTTTCCATGCAGAGGTCATATGAATAGATAGCACATGCAAATCTGAATTTAGTCCCGTATTAAAGAAATGCATCCTCTCTTCTTGAGTCACCAATTGAGTAAAATATCTACACAAGGCATGGAACTTGGTGTGATAAGCAACCACAAACATACCACCTTGCTCTAAGTCGTCCATGAACTCATCCTTATTATGATATCTCTAAGTTTGAGGTACATACTTATCTAAAAACAAAGCATTAAAGTTTGTCCTAGTAAGTGGAGGTAAAACTAAAAATCTACATTCTATATGAGCTCTCCACCAGTGCTTAGCCTCTCCTTGAAGATGAAAAGTTACGAACTCAACAACATAATAATGGAAAATTTCCAACTTATGAAGCCTCTCATAGAAGTGTAAGATAAACTCATAAGCATCCTCATTCTCCGAACAAAAAAATATATAATACTTTGGATTCAAAAACATAGTTAGCATTTCATGCTCATTACCAGTTATAACGAAACCCAAAAAAGGATAAAATCATGATCCAAATTCCGTCCCACCTTGAGAATATTGATAATAATAGGAGGATGGTGTGAGCTTGAGTTTCTTGAATAAAAGGATGCACTCCAGAACCAACTAAGCCTTTCAAGAAAGACATGCTCAACTGAGCTAACACTAGGTCAATTAGAGGAATGATTCTTTTCCTTGGCTACACCTCTTTCTCTTGTCCAACCTCCTCAACATTCTCAACCTCTACATTATCATATATCTCTTCATGATGTACATGAAGGTCCTTATTTTAGGGAACATTTTTAATCGATACCTCACATCTAGTAGGCGCAGCTTTTCCCAACGTCAACCCCTATCTTTTCCTCTACCCCAACCTTGACTGCCACATCTTATGGAAGATTCCTTAGTTGGAGCATTGACAGGAGCTAAGAGCTTGAAGTCATTGAATCTAGTGTAAACCATCTGCAGAAAGAAGAATCTAGGAGTTCAGATACTAATTTGAATTGACAAAAACCAATTGGAATCATGTTAAAGCACAAAAGGGGACAAGAGAAAATAGAGAGATTTCCTAATGTCCTATCCCCCCCTCCAAGAAAAGTAGAGACGTCTCTCTACCATTCCAATAGACTCTACTAAACTCAATATGGTACAATGAAATCAACTAATCTAGGCTTTGATTTGAACTTTGTCATGACCCTGACCGCCGGGATTGGAACCTACATTAACCCTCCGATGTGAGAACCATTAATAGTAATTAGCTAACAAACTCTAATAACAATACTAAAGCATTTAAGTTGCGGAAGGAAGTAAAATATCTAAAACTAAAGTTCCCATAAACTTTCAAAAGATATAACAACTAAACAATACAAAAATGCAACTAGAACCTGAAAGTCAGTGTGCCAAAACAGCTAACAAGAAGGGTTACGACCCAAGATAATGAACTAATAACTAACTAGTCTATGTCTGAAATGTGGTGATAGATGAAAAGAGAACTCATGGCATATTGGAAGAGTTGTCTCACCCTTTAATTCGATCAACGATCACCGACCCTCTAAATGAGGTCTGTAAGTAGCCCACTGAAGATGCCTTATACTCAACAAAGAAAGGGTAGGTGTAGTATCAGTCAACAACCACAACGTACTAGTAGGATAAAACGACTATCCCACTAAGTGCAACATACATAAGTCATTACAACAATATAATCACATGCATATATAGAACTCATACTATATTATCAACATTAACAAACAATGTGCAGTTTCATATTTCTCAAGATACACAATTATATCAAATCATTGGTCCTCTCATAAAACCCAACTCCAAAATGTTAGCATACCGAAACGTGGTTCCCGGTCCAATTTTTATGTCAAAAAGTGGCAACTAATCTTATAATTATACCAGAACGTGGCAAGTGATCCAAGTTAATGTGCCAGAATGCATAACCCGATAAAAATAACAAGCCATAATCACAATCACAAAGTACATTCTAATAATCATACAACCAAGTCATGATTCGTATCATGATTCTTCATATTTCCTCATTTACAATTAATGTGATCAATAATGCAACATTCTCATACATACATGCATCTTAATGAAGAAAGAACAAACATACATGACACAATCATAAAATCACAACCATCACCTACTCGAAATAAGTTTGAAGCCCATAAGAAACTTGATCCTTTCCTTTCTGGATTCATTCCTCTTGTTCTTGGTCTACAAATAATGGTAATAACACAAAAATCAATAAACAATCACCAATTACCCGAATTACTAACAATTGTATCAACCCTAGATAATATCACGATCCTAATATCCAAATTAGTTTTTTTCCCACAATATATATGATATCAAAACTCTTCCCCATCGATAATTACCCTATAAATAACGTTTGACAGAATGAAAAAATTGATTTGGGGAATTAAAATCTTATCTTTAGCCTTAGAAATGTGGGAATATTAAGAATAGCCTGGGTTTGTTCCTTATACCTTAAGTTCAAAAATTGTAGAATAAATCATATTTAGGATTTACTTTCGACTTTATGTCGTGTCTGCCCCGTCATGGAGGCACCCACCCCTCTATAGCGACCCTTCCCTGGCGGCAGAAATCCCACCTCAGCAGTTTGCACGGAACTAGTGAGCAAACATGATAATTTCAAGACCCTATTTCACAACACACTTTCCACTAACGACATTTAGAAACTACGTGCTGATGCAAAGAACCATTTTGAGAGTTCTCCTTTCCTGAATTCAATTTCGTAAAGTTGTATGGGTTCCGTAATGACTTATATATCTTTTCATGTGATCAAATTCATAAATTGATCACCCAATTGTTACTAAATTTCCCTAGACTTTAATGACTTCGATTTCATCCAAATTTAAACTAGTTGGAAAATTCCAAGTTACTACGAAAAAGTTTTCAATCCCAAAAATTTCTCGTTGACTTTTCTATAACAATGGGAGCCGATCTTTACATGACTCAACTGTTAAGGCAGCATCTATTCATTGAGTCCACATGGCAATTCCCTGAAGAAGTATAAGCAATCGTTGTCAAATTAAAAAAACTAATATAGTTAGGGTTGATCCCACGAGGAATGTGATTTAGACTTAGGGCTATTTTTCTGTTAAATGTAATTTTAGAAAAATTATTTTTGTAAAAAGAGGGGGGGGGGTGTTCTAACAAAAAGTTATGATTGATTGGTTTTATTAATAAATTATTAAGTAACAGAATTTGCAGTTTGTAAGATTGAAATGTGCTGAACTAGAGTATATGAGTTCATCAAAAGTTCTTTATGTAGTACACGTTATAATAGTAAACATTTCCTAGTGTTTGACATGTAAAGACGGTAAGTTAGGTGTCTCCGAAGTGATTTTTTTACGGGTGTATATGTAGGAGCAAGGTAAGTTTAAACATTACATACGTTTTAAAAGTATTCAAAACGAAGTGATTATTAATACATGCATAAACACTATTCAAAAGTTACTTAATTACTAGGTATACGTTGTTAATTACTCATGATTTTCACAACCATAGTTATGAATATATCTTCTCATTCTTGAGTATTAATAATTAATAATATGAAGAATAGAAGAAATAATGAACTTACAATTAGGATAAATGAAATATAGAATCTTGAATTGATCGACAAAAAGAATATTATAAATCAACACTTCAAGAATTAAATGCTCAAAATATACTTAAGTTAATTCTCAAAGACAAAATAAAAAGTATCAAATCGTCTAACAACCTAAAAATAAAAGTTACAACTAATACTTATGGACATCAAATCTTAAACACAATAGGAAAAGGATATCTAAGGAAATTCGGCTTGTGTAGTCGTTTCTACGCTTGACACCTATGACTCGTATGTATTCCTACAGTTCCTAGTTGTCCTCTTTAAATCATAAGTTAATCCTTTTCTTCAGTATCACCATCTAAGGGTATGATCTACGGTTTGAGATCTTTGTATAACCCATATTGTCAACTCTTCATTCGATCACTAAAACTTAACATCTATAAACATTTGTACAACTCCGTTGTATTGCTCGTAGAAACAACTGATGCTCATCATTATCTTTTTTCGTTCCACACTTACATCCAGTAATAACCACTTCAAACTAAGACTCCTGCCTATAGCTCGAAGAAGAGTCTACGACTCATAGGTCAAGTCATCAATCACCAATAATCAATACTGCTGCAAAATTTCAATACCAACTGCTCCAGAACCTATTTCCTACATAATACCGTCACATGTTCTAATAAATTCTTAAGACGCAGACAAAAATTCTTGTTTAAATCATTAAAAGTACCATATATCCATGGTACATAATCAATGAATTTAGCAAATGGCATATAAAATATATACAAGGGAAAACCTATCTTTTGAATCAATGTTGATAATATACTTTTAAGGAATATACCCTGATCAATTAGATATTGAACAATACAGTTAATAGAGAAATAGACGTAATAAACTAAATAACGCAATGTGACACTCAATATTTCCACAAGCCCTCGTCACCTTCAATATGCATTATCCCAAGTTATATGGTACAATCCATCTGTTAGTTAGATAGATTTTTTTCTGTCAGAGTCTTAGCTTATCTACAGATGAGTTTTTTCTCACTTTAGTTTCCCACTTATGCATCACGTCTGGTTTTTAAACATCATTACTTTGCCATCTTCGAGCATCTCTTGAAGTATAACATTGACAAAGCTTTTAATATTGCTTTTATGGTCTAAGTTAACAAATATTTGTTCTCATCTACTGGGAACAGACCAAATAAAGATATGAACATATTTCTCATCTATAAACATGGCCAGCGCTTCTAAGTTGAGATATCATTTCAAACAACACTCTTGTGCTTTTTAACACTATGGCTATTTCGATTCTTCAACGTGTAAAATAGAATTGTGAACTATCTTATGTGAATATGTATTGTATTATCAGACGTCTCTCATTACTGTGCCTACATTACAGGAGTAGTATAATATGGTTCACATCTTAGATGAAATCATCAATACCAAAATCTACAATACTAGTACTAGAGTCTTTTTACTTCTATGTATTGTAAATATAAATATCTCTCATATTTAAGGTAGTGATACCCTTACTACTAAAGAAACTGTTAAAATAGACCTTAAAAATAGGTAGTGAGACCTTATGACGTTACCATTTCCATCTTTTTTTTAATGAGAGTGTCACGACCCAAAACGAGCCGCGAGTGGCACCCACACTTATCCTACTAGGTGAGCGAACCAACAATCTAAACCCCAACGTTTACCAGTATATAAATTATGAATAGTAAATAAAATGCGGAAGATCCAAAACTCATTAACGAAATCAATTAAATAAACTTCTAAAGTATAATACTTATCATCCCCAAAATCTGGAAGTCATCACATCAAGAACATCTATCCTCAAATTACTAAGTCTAAGAGTATTTAAGAAACTAAAATAAGTAGAAAGATGGTCCATGTCCGAACTTCAAAGACATCAAGACGTGAAGAAGAGAATCCAGCCCGAGCTAGGAATAGTAGCTCACCCTGAAATCTGATGTGCTGAAGACTTACTTGAGTTGAGGACGAGTCGAAGTCAATGGTGCACTTGCTGCACTCCACAAAACAACAAGAAGAAAATAAAAGTAGGGGTCAGTACAAGGGACACGTACTGAGTAGGTATCATCGGCCAACTCAAAATAGAAACCAGTATATATTAAACAATAATATAAAACCAACTGCAATACTTAACAATTTGAGAACAACAAGCACATGAACCATAGACACAACAACACCATAACGGTTACACCCTCAATCACAACATTAAGCACACCTATGAGGACTCATGCCTCTACACCATACTCGTTTGTGAACTAGATTCTTTGAATTCGAGTATATTAAGTTAATTCAAGATTTCTTGCCTTTAATGTTAGTGTGTCGGAACGTGACACTCCGATCCTCTAATACTGTGTCGGAACGTGACACCCCGATCCAATAATCCGTGTCAGAACGTGACACTCCGATCCCCTACTACTGTGTCGGAACGTGACACTCCGATCCCCTAATACTGTGTCGGAACGTGACACTCCGATCCAATAATCCGTGTCGGAACGTGACACTCCGATCCAATAATCCGTGTCGGAACGTGACACTCCGATCC